>NW_008679598.1:19788-23551 GCF_000695815.1 Acanthisitta chloris | reverse complement strand
AGCAGGAATAGCCATGATGACAGATGCTTTTTTTTTATCATGTTATAAAGCAGGCACCTTTAATTGTTGATAGCAAAGGTGTGCAGTAGAAGTTAATGCTGTGGTGACCCATTTTCATCACATAGGAAATACCTCTGTACACACTCCTAGCATACAGTAACAGCTAAGCACACAAGTGGAAATCAGATGCTCTAGGCAGTAACACCCAGGTCTGCTGCAGCCAGCTGAGTGACCTCCAATATCTGTCACCTATCTATGTATGCAGATGCTCTCCCATCACAAAGGAGAATTAATGATGTTACTTCACAGAACTAATGACAAAATGAATCACTTAGTGTTTGATTCACAGGAGCCACAGAGCATTATGTAGACATTGTTGGGGTTTAATTCCTCCCTCTATCATGCTGGCTAATAAGTAGTATTTTTCATATTCATGCCATTATTAAGATCACACTATATTTCCCAGATAACCCAAAGCATCTTTCTGACATGCTTTTTCTTCCTTCTTTTCCACTTAGTACTTCTCTTCCAGACTACCCAGACTGCAGAATCTCAGGTCAACAGGATGTATAGGTTAGAAGATAAAGGCAGGTAAGAACATGTGTATGTATGTGTGTGTCCCTGCTCCCTGAAAGTCATTATCAAGATGCTTTATTCTCTTCTTACAATACCTAATGATCTCGGGGGTTTTTTCCCACAGCTTCAGGATCTCATTCTTGAGACCAGCTTTACTCTTCTGGGTGGAAAATGTTTAAAGGATCTGACTCAGTTTGTCCTCCCATTTCTATGAAGCTGGCAGAGGTCATTCTCAAACAGTCAAGTGTACATTCACATTTGGATAGAGCATGCATTGCTTTTCCATGTAGTCCTTGCATGAGCTACCAGACGTGAGAAGACATCATCAGCAAATGATATGAAGCATCACTTAATCATGTGTAATTTCTCCCCTGTTTAATACCAGAGAACTTATGATTTTGTAAATATTTTTACAGGGCTTTAGAGCCACCTATAAAATAATTGGTCCATGTTCAAATGGCATAATGACAGATCTCCTGTGCAAGCCTGTGCTTGATAAAGTAAAAGGTAGCAACAATTACACACTCCTAATACAAACAAGAATTCTGATCTGTGTTCCTTTCCTTCTTTTTATTTTTGCTTTTATTTTTTTCAGTAATATTTCTGGTTGTCAAACCCATACATTCTTCAAACAAATCAGGCTATGTCCTGTCCTAATACAGGCATAAATGTCCTAGGAACATAGCTTGAGGATGAGGCCAGTCTTCTTTAGATCTCCCAAGTGGCTCTTGTGTTTCCTTTAGGAACAAAAATAATAAATCACTCTTTTATTTCCTTCTGTTCCATGCTGTTAGCCTTCACAATGTGAGATGCTTTCTTGAAGCAACTGAGACAGCAGTTCATGTGTAGCCTTCATTAAAAACATCTTTTTACAGTACTATGTGAGTCTTTCCAGTCCACCCAGTTAGTTTCTTTTCACTTCTAACTTTCTACCTGCATTCAGAGCATTCAGAAACATCAATCCTCACTCTTCCAAGGGTTAAATTTCTGCCAACAAATATGGACTATTTGATATGAAAACCATTATTGTTTGATATGTCAAATAAAACATTTGTCAATCAAAAGTCTTTAAGCACTGGGCTATGTGACATTTACTCTTTTATAAACCGACAAAGTCCCTGGTGGCATGCCTTTCTTCCTCTCATTTAAATAGTGGTAGGAGAACAAATCACACTTCAGGGCAAGTTGATAACTGCCAGTCACGATTTCTGCCTTGTTTACTATAATGAGGAGGGTAATAAATGCATCTGACCATTTCAGCTGGCATTTGCATAGATGAATGATTTGTCCAGTCAGTCGCTCTCCAGTGATTTGGGCCTTTTTGTCAGCACAAAGAGCATTCAGTCTCCCTGGAATTTACAGCAGCCAAGCTCTCATTAGCAAACATCCTTTACCATGAATGATTCAAATAATTACCACTGAAATAATAAACTGTTTCACAAAAACATTTTATTTGATGGCTCCAAACATCAACTTTTCTGAATTGTTGACATTCAAATAAGCCAGAGAGCTTTATTGTTGAGCAACAATGATCCCCTTGTAAAAGGGTGGGCATTGTTTTACCTCCAGCAGACCTTTAAACTTGGCCAGATATCAAATGTGTCCCTCAAACAACTAGCCAACGTGCTGGGTAATTGGAGGGCACGTACCAGATGGAGCTATAGTCAAACTGTATGTTCAGGCTCCCAACTAATTTTCACTAGATTTACTTAGGATATTGTGAGTGTAAAATTCCAGGCTAATTAGCAGCAAGTTATCTCTTTGCTTCTACAGGAGTTGTGTAATTATTAAATGCTCCTACTTGCACTGAGCTCTCAGTTCTGAGTTCTCTTCTGTAATGGTATTCTATGTGCATAATTAAGTGTTATTTGATATAGTTTTGGAGTTCAATCAAATGAGCAAGCAACAATTATATCCCATTATGATCTCCTCTAGTGCCTGGCAATAGAAATGATGTCACTGCCTTTCCAAACTCATAGCATAAGGCAAAAGGAATTTCCTGCTATCATTCTCCTTTACCCTTTTACCATGCGTAATTAGAAAAGTTTTATTAGTTAATTTAGAGTAAGGCTATTTGCCACAGGTTTCCATAGGCTGCAGGAATGTATTCAGTTTTCACTGCAGCATTGTTTGTATGGGTATGTGCATGAAATTATTATCTTAATATCAACCAAATGGGATTCAATTGCACATTCTATGCTTCTTTTAACTGCAAGGAAACAAAACACAGCAAGAGAAGAGGGAAATATTTCACTCATCCCAGCACATTCTTCATTGCATGATTTCACTTTCACATTAAGGTTGGGTAGGTAACAATAATCTCAAGCAGCCCAAATACCTGAGACATTGATGTTCAGAAATAGAATAACTGAGCCCTGATTTTCATTTACAGACCCTTTATATCCCTCTGGCAAGATAAATTTCTTAGGCTGCCAAGAAGAGGTAGAGAGCTCTTAAAATATGTGAGAGTCAGGCCAGTAAAATTAAATACATTTAAACATGTGACTGTTATTTGCAAGCTATAAAGTGTTCTCCCTAAAATAAAATGTCACATAATTGTCCTGAGTCAGGAAGGCAAATATTTAGAACCCAGCTTTTTACACTTAGGTATTTGCAATAGGATGCACAAAAATCTGCCTCATTTTTATTCACCCAAGGGTAATTGCCCATTACAACATCTAAATTTGGGACTATATATCCTATTTAAGCACCAATCTTTGCAAGCTGAATCCAAGTGAACAAAGTTACTTAGATAAATCAAACACTATCTTTGAGCTTTCCAAGGGTGTCCATGGGCCATTGCTTCTTTATCCAGCCAAGACCATTCAAGCCCAGTCTAATCCAGCATTATTTTTTATTTCCTCCTGCTGTTTCTCTGATCTGTACTCAGTACCTGAAATAGACTATTTTTCATTTTCCTTTTTGGCTTTTCAGTTGCAGCATCAGAAGGAAATTAAGAAATCTCTGAATTATTCACTTCTGACAGATACATAGTGGGGTTTTTTTACATATCTAGTCAGTTTTGGTGTTGATAGAGCCAAGGAGGAAATGGAATTGGTTGGAACCATGTACCAAGTGTGAAGAACATTTTCTACACCTTCTGGTAGTCCCATGTTCCAATAGACCAAGAGGAGCTTGCTATCTTGCAAGGAAGAACACTGAAATCTCAGTTAAAAGCAATGCTGCT
>NW_008679598.1:14936-19762 GCF_000695815.1 Acanthisitta chloris | reverse complement strand
AGCAGGAAGAGAACCTGCACACTCATATTTAAGTCATACTTTCATCTCTGTAGTCTTCTGTAATAAGCAGATCACATTGTTACCATCTTGCCATTGTACCATGTGTGAATGTGCTTTTCTCTACCACCACCAAGACAGACTTTAAAGATGACTTAATTAATGAGTCATTCGGTCTCAAACTGCAAACATCTTAGACATCACCAGGATTTCAGCAGCAAGAAAAAGATGTTCAGTTTCAAAGAGAACAAAACAAACCAGAATTTAAACCAGAATTAAAACCAGAACTTGGAGTGGGATTCAGCTCCAGATATAGATGTGTATTGTTAGATGCCTATGTAGGAGGCATCTCTCATCTCAGAGGTGTTGAGGTAGCTCTCATCTCAGTAAACTGAGACCCTGTCAGAGGACCATAGAGAACAAACTCAGGTCTCCATTGACTGTAGAGAGTAGAACTCTGCAGGTTACAGAGGAAGATTAGATACCTTGATCACCTGTAGAAATCTGTGTGGACACCTAAGACTCAGTTTAGTTACCCAAATATAGGCCCTTGGTGTTATTTGAGATATTCTATGGTATCGCTGATGACCCTAAGCTGTGTGGGGCAGTCACAGCTGGAGGGAAGGGATGTGCCATCCAGAGGGACCTTGACAAGCCTGAGAGCTGGAACAATGCAAACCTTATGAAGTTTAACAAAATGAAGTGCAAGGTCCTACATCTGGGCCATGGCAATCCCAGGCACAGCGACAGGTTGGGTGGGGAAGGAATTGAAAGCAGCAGTGAGGAGAAAGACTTGGGTGTGACAGTGGATGAGAAGCTCAGCATGAGCTGCAGTGTGAGCTCAGCCCAGGAAGCAAATCGAATCCTGAGCTGCATCCAAAGGAGCGTGGCTAGCAGGTCAATAGAGATGATTCTTCCCCTCTGCTCTGCTCTAGTGAGACCCGCTTGGAATAGTGCACACAGCTCTGGTGTCCTCAATGTAAGAAGGACATGGAACTGTTGGAGCAAGTCCAGAGGAGGTCACAAAGTTGCTAAGAGCACTGGAGCATCTCCCCTGTGAGGACAGGCTGAGGGAGTTGGGGCTGTTCAGTCTGGAGAAGAGAAGGTTGTGTGGAGGCCTCAGAGCAACTTTTCAATATCTGAAGGACATACAAGGAGCCGGAGAGGGACTCTGTGTTAGGAGCTGCGATGATAGGACAAGGGGCAATGGGTTCAAACGAAAGGAGGGAAAGTCCAGATTGGATGTGAAAAAAAATTTTTACTCTAAGGGTGGGAAAAGGTTGCCCAGGGAAGTGGATAGGACAAGGGGCAATGGGTTCAAACGAAAGGAGGGAAAGTCCAGATTGGATGTGAAAAAAAATTTTTACTCTAAGGGTGGGAAAAGGTTGCCCAGGGAAGTGGTGCCTACCCCAGCCCTGGCAGTGTTCAAGGTTGGATGAAATGAACCTTGAGCAACCTGATCTACTGAGGAGATGTCCCTGCCCATGGCAGGGCGTTGGGACTAGATGATCTGTAAGGTCCATTCCAACCCTTAAATTCTATGATTCTATGATCTAAAGCATCTGCACAGGGCTATGAGCCACTTCCACCTCTCTGGAACTGCAGTTGGATGCTTAATGCAAGCAAGATACCACTAATACTCATGTCTGCAATTCTAAAAGAAGTATCTTAATATTGATCTGAATCCTTCCTCAGGTGTCCAAATCCATAAATGCTGGAAATCCTAGCTCTGACAAAACTACAGCCCCCTGAGTAGAGTTGGTGTTACACAGAGGCAGGATAGGTGCCTGCCTAATGCTGCATGGTTCTGCTCTCAGGAAAACAGCATGGAAAGGACCATTTATGTACCTCAGTTTCTTGGGAATCTGGCACCCTCCTCACATTTCCCCACTCAACCTCCTCTGCTGCTCCCATTTCTACCTTGTAGTAGACTGTGAGGTCTGGTCCCAATACAAGAACTATGTAGAGAAAAAGGGTTTATTCTATTTTTCCAGGTCACCTTGTTGTGCTTAGCTAAGCTAAATGATATAGCACGTCAAGCCATTACAGTTCCTTTTGATTGTAAAATGCACCCGAAGTCCATTGGTAAAATATATTTTCAATTTCTCACCCATGTTTTTCCTTATCATTAGGAAATTTCCTACATTATTTATGACTGTTGTTCACTTTGGCAACAGATAAACATAGAAACATTATATAAGCCTAGTGAAATGATCACATCAGGCCAGGAGTACTACTGAAAGTGCCATCTGTAAGCACCAGCATGGTGGATTATGAGAAGTTTCTTCAGATCACTTTCTGCATTACCCTTCATTGTGACAAAGAAACCCCCAATTAACATTCATAGAACAGAAAAATGCAACTTTTTTTTTTTTGTTTAATCCACTGCTGTGGCAAGGTTTTAACGGGTAGGTTTAAAATTCTAAACACAAAAAGCTTTCTGTAAATGCATTTTGTTTGCAGTTATATTATCTACAGCAAAATTAGCTAATTAAAAATGGACTTGCAGAGTACCCAAAAGCTGTCAATCTGGAACTGTTGTTTTTAGAGTTTAATTCAGACAATTCAAGTCTTATTTCAGTGAAGCAGCAATGATATGCAGCCTTTAATTTTATCACAAACAGATATTGAATCATGGAAATGTTAGAGCAAGTCCAGAGGAGGCCATGAAGTTGCTAAGAGGACTGGAGCATTTCCCTGTGAGGACAGGCTGAGTGAGTTGGGGCTGTTCAGCCTGGAGAAGAGAAGGTTGCATGGAGACCTCATAGCAACTTTTCAACATCTGAAGGGACTCCAGGGAGTCTGGAGAGGGACTCTTTGTTGGGAACTGCAGTGACAGGACAAGGGGCAATGGGTACAAATTAAAAGAGGGGAAATTTAGGTTAGATATTAGGAAAAAGTTTTTTTCCTTTAAGGGTGGTGGGACACTGGCACAGGGTGCCAAGGGAGGTAGTAGAAGCCCCAACCCTGGCAGTGTTCAAAGCCAGGCTGGATAAAGTGTTCAGTATCTGCTCTGGTGGGAGGTGTCCCTGCCCATGGCAGGGGCTTGGGACTAGATGAACACTAAGATACATTCCAACCTCTAAGATTCTATGATTTTCTGTCCAATGTAAAAGGGGTTGCTCTGAAGAAGGCAACGTTACATAACAAAATTCCTGTCATTTTCATTCACTGGGGAGGTTCTTTTTCAGAATTGTATAATATAATCACTTCCAGTTATTATGACAAAAATAAACTCTTCATTATATTTATCACATATTATTTTCTCCCTGATTTCAGGCAGGCAAGCATGCCAGTTAATTTTCAGTGATATCCAGAGCAAATTGTGAGTTTGTTCTGACATATATAGTTTATGCTGAGGTCAATGCATGAAGGACTTAAGGTGTAAACTATTGCACAGAATATGAAGAATGTCAAGGTAATACAACTTTAGAGTTATGCTCCAATATTCATCGTGTTACACCTGTCTGTGTGTCTGGCTATTTGTACTGAACGTTCACATTTTTATCAGTGTGGTCTTTTCCTGAACACTCTGGTCCTTCCCTACCAGTATATTTAGAAACTGTCAGGGTTATGAATAGTCTGAGTACATTAGGTGGCTCTCAGTTTTGTGAGGTTGCTCTCTGCTTGGCAAAGCTTCCATGAAGAACTGAACGAAAAAGGAGACAGTTCTCATCAGAAGGAAACTCCTCTCTTTCAGGGTGGATGCTTTCACGGTGTGTTTAGAGTCAGAGGTAAGTGCTCAGCTTGCCATCTTCACATAAACAAGCAGCAGGGTCTTATGATCTGGGCAACACTAAGATGCTAAAAACTTTGCTTTCACTTCCTTTGTGGGTAAGTGACGAGTGATCATTTATGAAGTTTGTCCTCAAACTTCATGACTCTGAAGTCTGTGCTCCTTTTGTATTCAGCTTTACTGTTTAAGAGCTGAAAAAAACTCAACAGGACCTGAAAAATAAATAAATTCCTGGTACTGAATTTCCTTGTAAGTCATGTCCTCTGAAAAACTGTCTGACTCCTCCAGAGGTGAGTCACTTGGCCTGAAATCTCTTTGTCAATGAGCCAGGTGCTAGTTCCTGCCTTCTTTTATATTCCTCATGTAATGATCTCTGGCAATTCCCTGGTGCAAAAAGACTAAATCAGCCCCATGGCCACTGGGCAAGGGCTCTCAGAGGCCCTGCTGGAGAGCATCCTAGCTCCCTTCTGTGCAGTCTAGACTTTGACGGGATGCTAAGCAGGAAAGCACTTGCTAGTGCTGCAGTATCAACATTTCCCACATTAGTATTGCTCTCACGCCTGTGCCAAACAGTCTCAGATGAACAAACGTAGTCAAGAGAAGGAGATGGTGGCTCATGGGTGGGAGAAAATGTATTTAATGTGCAAAGTATGCACAGTGGCCATAGACCATAACAGGTATGTAAGGCTGTCAAAGCAGAACAGCTACAGATGGCAGGGAGTGGAGAGGACCCTGTGGCCCCCAGATCAGCCAGAACTAAGAAGGTAACAAAATCACAATATTGTTTACTTTCATTCCAGTCCAGCACACAATACTTTCTCATCAGCTTCTACAGCTTTTAACGTAACCCTGGAGTCAGAAGAGTACTGGGAAATAAAAAAGGAGCTGTGTAAAAAGCTTAACATGGAGATATTATGCCTGATCAGCACAAAACCTGACCTATGACACCTGAAAACGCAGCCTATTAAACCTGCAGAGGCCTTCAGCCTCAGAAAGCTAAGTGCTTCCAGGGAGTCCTCCCTCTGCAATAACACCAAAGTTATAGCTGCTTTGCAGTGGTAAGAATGGTGTTCTGCCTTTCTGGGACACAGCA
>NW_008679598.1:0-14915 GCF_000695815.1 Acanthisitta chloris | reverse complement strand
CCTCCCATCTGCCCTCTCTCCAGGAGAGCAGCAGCTGCTGGGCTGTGCCTTGAAACCTACACCAAGCACCTACACTGCAAGTTCCCAAAGTTTGTCTTAATTTTGCCATAGATAGAAGGAGTTAAACTCCCACTGTACTCAATGGAACTGTACAAAAAGGATGTGACTCCCACATATCCCAAACTTTCAGATGCCAAGCATATTTTCTTGAATGAAAGCCTTTTTTGGTATTTTTCATTGGAGGGGAAAAATGCATTTCAGAAGAATCAAAATCAACAAAGAGATTACAGATAACAACTATAACACTGCACATATTATAAGGGACAAGTACAGTATACAGGGATGGCTAATTAAGGAAATTCTTGAGAGTGTCTTGAAGCAGGATTGCTATACACATTTCTGATGAGCTATCCTTTAAAGGCATCACAATCAGGAATTGTACTGGAAAAACCTTGCTCTTTCCTACCAGAACTGCTTTATAAAAAAACCCCTAGCTTCTCTTTTGTAATTTACTAAGCTTACAGTAGTGCTTAGAGTTTCCAGCTGTTAATCTAGCTGCTTAACAAGTCTTGTTCAAGACAGATGCTGACTCAGATTTCCCAGAGAGGAAAGCAGAAGGGGATAGTCCTTCAGAAGGATCTCTACAGGTTGGAGAGATGAACAGAGAGGAACCTTCTGAAATTCAACAAGGGCAAATGCAGAGTCCTGCACCTGAGAGAGAGTAACCCTATGCATCATGGGGACTGCCCTGCTGGCAAGCAGATCTGCAGAGAAGGACCTGGGGATTCTGGTGGGCAATAAACTGTCCATGAGCCAGCAGTGTGTCCTTGTGGCCAAGCAGATGATAGTATCTGGGGTGCATCAGGAAAAGCATTGCCAGCAGGTAAAGGGAGGTGATCCTGCCTCTCTACTCAGCCCTCGTGAGGCCACACCTGGAGGACTGTGTCCGGCTCTGGGCTCCTCAGGACAAGAGGAACATGGAGTCACTGGAGCAGGTCCAGTGGAGGGCAGCAAAGATGATTAAGGAACTGTACCATCTGTCTTACAAGGACAGGTTGAGAGAGCTTGGCCTGTTCAGCCTCAAGAAGAGACAACTGAGAGGGAACCTCATCAATATCTGTAAGTATCTGAAGGGAGGGTGTCAAGGGCATGGAGCCAGTCTCTTCTGGATAGCGAAAAGCAACAGGACAAGAGGCAATAGGCAGAACTAATGTACAAGAAGTTCCACTTGTACGTGAGGAAGAACTTTGCTGTGCGTGTGACCACACACTGGAATAGATTGCCCAGAGAGGGTGTAGAGTCTCCCTCACCAGAGGTATTCAAGACCCATCTGGACACAATTCTGTGCCATGTGTTCTACAAAGACCCAGCTTGAGCAGGGAGGTTGGACCAGATAACCCCAATGCTGGTCCCTTCCTACCTTACCCATCTGTGATTCTGTGAATGGAATGGAACCCTAATTCTCATATGCCAGGTATGATTCTGTGACAGAAAGCAAAGCACTGGTCCTTCACAGCTATAAAAGGCAGTGACATTGCGAGGGCATTCTGACCAGGATATTTTGAACAGAGTTTGTCTGTCATAAATTCTGAGACAGGAACATGAGCATATACTTCTGAGGAAAAGATCCAGAGCCATTAGAAAAGAGAAAAATATCATTGTCAGTATCTAGTGCAGACTGAGTATCAGCAAACATTCATAACTTATAGGATGACTTTGAGAATTTAAACTGGTGGGGATTTATGTCTGCTTCTAACTTCATAATATTTTAGGGATTGGAATGGACCTTATAGATCATCCAGTCCCAATCCCTTGCCATGGGCAGAGACACCTCCTCACTAGTTCAGGTTGCTCCAGGCTTCATCCAACCTGGCTTTGAACACTGCCAGGCTTGGAGCAGCCACAGCCTCCCTGGGCAACCGGTGCCAGTGTCTCACCACCCTCATGGGGAAAAAAAATTCTCCTAATATCTAACCTAAATTTCTCCTCTTTCAATTTGTACCCATTGCCCCTTGTCCTGTCACTGCAGTTCCTAACAAAGAGTCCCTATCCAGCCTTCACTGGAGCCCCTTCAGATACTGAAATGTTGCTATGAAGTCTCCATGCAACCTTCTCTTCTCCAGGCTGAACAGCCCCAACTCCCTCAGCCTGTCCTCATAGGGGAGATGCTCCAGTCCTCTTATCAACTTCATGGCCTCCTCTGGACTTGCTCCAACAGTTCCATGTCCTTCTTACACTGAGGGCACCTAACTGCACACACTATTCCAGGTGGGGTCTCACAAGAGCAGAGTGGATTTGACCCTGATGAATATAAAATCCGTCTAGACCAAGACCCTGTTTTCAGCAGTGTTGGAGGGCAGATGGCTAGAGAAAAGTATGAGACTGTAGAGAAAACAGTGATATTTCCCAAAAATACTCTCCTAGCAACCACAAATTTGCATCTCGGGGGCTTTCTGAGTCAGAGAGAGAGTTTAGTTTTTAACAGCCCTGGGTGGATTTCTCTTCCATGGTTGGCTCTGAAATGGAAACAAGAAACAAGTCAGAGACACTGCCACATTTGCCTGTCTGAATGCAGAAGTCAACGGAGTGAAAGTGCCAAGAAAAAGTTTAAGCTCATTTTTCCTAGTGCTGAATACAGAATCACAGGTATCAAAATATTCTATGATGGTTAAATGGAAAAAAATCACAGAATCAGTTAGGTTGGAAGGGACCACAGTGGGTCATCTGGTCCAACCTCCCAACTCCAGCAGGGCCATCCCAGAGCACATGGCTCAGCATTGTGTCCAGAGGGTTCTTGAATATCTCCAGTGAGGGAGAATCCACTCCTCTCTGGGCAATACACTGTTTTTCATGCTGACAGTAGCACAGTACATACTCAGCTGAAAGTTTAAGTAGCTTTTGTTAATCTCTATAATGTGGGTACACCAGAAAAATCGTACTCTGGTAGTATAAATTGCAAAAACCTTCATGAGGTCAATGAGTTTCCCCATGTAAACAACCAGAAAATTTGGCTCACCATAGCTTCCTCTGCTTGAGATTCTCTTCATAAACAAGGCTGTAAAGAAATATTGCATGTATTCTTGGGCTGCAGATAAAAATGATGGAGGTTTTTGAAGAGAACTTGCTAAAAAACTGTCAAAGAAAAAGAACTGCATGGTCTATGTTGTATTTAAAGGAGTTAAAGAATATCTCGGATAGCCTTGTATGATGTTAGATAGTACAATTTCATTCTGTTTAAGAAAGTTTGCTATCTAACTTTATCAGTCTCCATAAAATTTCAGTATGATATTTTAAAAATCTATCTAAAACAGCAAGAACACAGATATGTGCAACACCATGAATATAAATGCAAGCCATTTAAAATATATCTAAGCAAGCAATCCAGTAACAGTCTGATCATGCAGGAGAAGAACAGATAATCTGAATTTGTCTATATCCATGTCTCCCTCTGTAAATATCTATCTATGCATACTCATAAATATTTCATCTGGATCTAGTTTGAATTTGGATTCAGCTCCTAACCTAGATAGGCAGAGTTCACAAATTGCCTGTTCAGTGATCCTGCTTTGTTTTGTAAGTGTGTAAGGATGTGACTCTCACAACAGATATAGAACCAAAAAAAACTCAAAGAAAAAACACCTGAAGGACAATACCTTCAGTTCTGAATAGTCAAACGCCCTAGATTCTTGCTGCAAGGTGCATTATGAAGGGTAGTCAATTCACTGCTCAGTTCCATATTAGAGGGACTGAAGTGAGGTTTTGGTTTCTAAATAGCGATTTCTATTGACCTTTGCAGAAGACCATCCAGAGCACTCAGTTATAATGCCATTGAGCACCTCCCACAGCATGTTTGTTCTGTGCTTGGGAAGACTTTTCTTAAATCAGGAGCAGTATGCATGAGATATTTTTATCCCCAGAGAGGTTTGGGTTTTTTAATACCTAAAAATTAAGTACACCAGTGGCATTTTTTATTTGCTTATGTAAAATTAGTTTTCATCAGTCTGAAATAAGAAAGAAAGGCCCATGTATCTTTAGCTCATCTTTTCTATATAAGCTTTTTCTGAAAAAAAAAAATCTGCTGTAATGTGTATGTTCACACATCTGGATCCAGGAAATATAAAGGTTTTGACAATGAAAAGAATTTTAGGGTCAAAATCACTAGTTTTCTACACTCTATTAATTCCAAACTGGTTTAGGCTAAGAAGAGATGTTTGAATTTCTTTCTAAAAGGGAACATTCAGGTAGATGTAAGACCTTGAAAGCAAGAGCTGTCTGCTCAAACATAGTTATAGCATGTTATTGCAATATCAAAAAAGCCTTTCAGCCTTACATTACCAGCCTGACTAGGACTGGCAGCACCTGCAGTGCTGCCCTCCAACATGTGGCCTTGGCTGAGCTAGCACCTCTGGGCTGTCACACTGTTACCCACGTGGATGGACTGACCAGGAGAAGGAGGGACCAAGTGAAGATGTGAATATGAGTTTCCACCACTTCAGAGGAAATAGGGGCTTCAGGGCTCAAACACAGGACCACAGTTTTACTTTAGGCAATTGCTTCTCTTTGCCTCACTGTTCCTTGACTGTGAAGTGGGAATAAGAGTATCTAAACATCAGCATCAAATAGTGATCATGCTTGCATTCTTTTCTGTTTTGTCATTGCTGATCCCCCTGAGAATTTGGAGACTCAGTCTGTGGATTTCGTTTGGTTTCTAGAGAAGGGGAATATGATGCACAAAGGTTAGCTGGAGAATGGAACCTAAACTTCTCCTGTTAATCATAGAATCATAGAATTTTAGGGGTTGGTATGGACTTTATAGGCTGAACAGCCCCAACTTCCTCAGCCTGTCTTCACAGGGGAGGTGCTCCAGTCCTCTTATCAACTTTGTGGCCTCCTCTGGACTTGCTCCAGCAGTTCCATGTCCTTCTTGTGTTGAGGGCACCAGAATTGTGTGCAGTGTTCCAGGTGGGTCTCAGGAGAGCAAAGGGAGAGGATCACCTCCTTCAATCTTCTGCCCACACTCCTTTGGATGAAGCCCAGAATTTGGTTGGATTTCTGGGCTGCAAGCACACACTGCAGCTCATGGTGAGTTCCTCAATGAATCAATAAAAAAATCTCAATAATCTCGATCCTCATTAAACAATTTTTCCTGAAGACTTCCATCAGATCTAATTTTTTATGCATCACCTAGATGTGTAACAGTAAGCAAAAGTATCAATATCTGTCAAAACCCCTTGATTTTGTCCTCATAGAGCTTCACAGAGAAAAGCACTTGAAAACAATTGCCCAGTTATCTTTTTACAGAGGAATTTTTAATGAACCTTTTTCTCTTCTTACACTTGAAATCAGTTGAAATATGTGTGAAATGTACCTCCTGTTACAGAGTACTACCAAGCTCTCAAGTAGCTGAAACAACAGCATGCATGGGTAGCTGCAGCACAGACAACTCCAGGCAAATGTGCACACAACACAAATTTCACAAATTTAGGTCCCAGTTCAGCAAAGTCCCTAAAACATGAGCATAATATTAAGGATACGAATAGTCCCAGTGAAGCTAGTGGAATTATGTTCCTTCTAGCTCAGCGCTGTATTCTGAGGCACATGTGCACAAACAAAGCCATATAAACCCCATCTATCTTTCAAATAGCTGCTGTTGACAGCTGCTGAATGTGGACAAGTATGCCCAATGCCATTCTGGCTTCTGCAGGCATTATTGCCTGTGTCACCCCAGCATTAGGCCAGGGGAGCACTGGCAGCTGCTCTCGAGGGCCAAAGGAGACTGTAATGAACAGGAGGGAAGCAGGCAGAAGGGCCACATGGAGCTGTAAGGAGCAAGGGAGAGAGATGTGTTGGCTGCAATAAATCCCCTCTCTGGAGCCATAAAACTTGGATTTTTCTGTTAATAGGGCTCTGAGTTCCTCTGTAATGTCATCAGAAAAATTACAGTATTAGACAGGAAGGAAAGGAAGCTTCTTGAAAAACTAGGCTGAGTCAAACTAATTTGACCAGGCTCTTTCTTCGTTAAGACAATATGCTCTTAATTCCATGAGACAATATTGCTTCCAGTATTCTGTTCCTTTAAAAGCATGCAGTCCCTTCCTAAGCTCATCAATGTACACTGAGGGAGGAGGACTGGAACAAAGATCTATCATAGAAATCTGGGAAGAGACACTTGCTGTAGGGTTGTAATTCACCATGGCATGGAGCAGTTACCCATGTGCCTCTGGCATCCTTGTCTCCTTAGGGAAGAATTAGATAAGACTGTCAGGGCCTCTGCACTCAAACTCAGTCTAATCTGAAGACTGTAGATATATGGCTTGAATGTATAGTGTGAAGAAACTCTACCCTTGCTGACTTACCTCTATTTTCAGAGGAAATGGGGTCTGTGTTGTCATGCTCTGTATCTGCATGTGCATCTGCACCCTCACTCCACATCCCAGCACCATCTGAATTTAAACCTTTGGACAGTTTTGACCACATTTGACAGAGGAATAATAGGCCCAATGACACAAACTCCTGCAGTTGTGTGAAAGGAGGAAGCTGCCCAAGGAAAAGAGATCCACCTGCAAGAAAGGCAGGAGTATGTGTTCAGCCATTCTTCAACACTGGAGAATCCATGTGGCACAGGGAGGCTTGGGGTGCCCAGCTGTATCAGAGGCTCACTTGGCTCAAGTCTCTTAGTAGCCACCTGAGAATCCAACCAGAGACACCCACTGGTCCATAGGAAACCAGACTCCTTTAGTCCCACCAGCCAGGGAGCCACTCTGCTTCCAAAAAGGAGAGCAAAGCACTGGTTGGAAGGTAATGATACTTGTCAATTGTCTTAGTTTATTTTTACTGGTATAATCTTAGCACCTGTCACAGTTTTAACTTTCTAAGGTAGGTCCTGGACTCCACCTGACAGTGCTGCTCAGCCTGCCCACGGTACAGCCGGGGGAAGATAAAAGCAAGCACATTCTGCACATCAAGCTGGTTCAGTTCCAGTGCTGAGCGTGGACCTGCCTGAGTGCAAGTGGAGCTGTCAGCTCGTACAGACTTCACTGTCAAGGGCTGTGTCATCTGTCAGTGTCGGTTCCAGCTCACTGTACCACATAGAGGCGATGCACTGGTGCCTCCCAATTGATAACACGCTGCCAGAAGCATGTTACTTTCTCATCTGTCTTCTTGTAGCTGTCAAAACTGGAATCCATTAATTAGTTTGTTGTTGTGAATTTTATTTGTTCTGAAGACATGTAAATTTCAAAGTAAGACACAGGCAAAAAAAAAAAATCCAAAAAAAACCCCACCCCAACCAACAAACCAGGAGGAAGGTGCCAGTGGGGGGTTCACAAACCCTAAGTGGCAGTTATTATGAATGGTAAGTGCTGGTTACAAGAGCTCCATCTAAGTGAATATAATGATGTGGCTAGTTTCACCACATTGCTTTTAATGAGACTGAGCTGCTTACAGGGGGCAGGATGTAATGACAGCTGAGGAAAGGGAAGAAAACAAGGCACAAACTAGGGAAATCAGCTGGGTCAAGAAGGCTCTGCTTGTTGTTTGTGTAGGGGTTTTTTTCTATTTTACATGTTACTTACCAGGAGTGGAGGGAAAGTTCTACTGAGCTTTATTTCCCTGTATTTTGCATCTCATGAAAGAAATACTCTGATTTCAGATGGAGTTTTTGCCAGCTCTGTGAGTGTAAGATGAGATGCTTCTCACTCTAGCACTTGAACAGACAGTGCCATCTCTAAGCAGAACAGCAGTTCCATTGAAACTTCAACTATTAAATAAGTGTATTTTTATTTCACATGGGGACTTTTATCCACTCCCTCACTTTCTCATGGTGTCAGCAAAGAGTCTTAAGGTAAAAGCTCCAAGCAAGATTCAGATTAGATGTTAGGAAAAATGTTTTCCCTCTTAGAGTGTTGAGGCACTGGAATAGATGTCCAGGAAGGTGGTGGAGTCACCATCCCTGGAGGTATTTAAGAGTCATCTGGATATGATGCTGAAGGATATGGTTCAGGTTTAGTGGTTCCAGCAGAGTGGCAGGTTAATGGTTGGGCTTGATGATCTTTGAGATCTCCTCCAACCTTGATGGTTCTGTGATTCTATGATTCAAAAGTGAGTAAGGGGTTGGGTAATCTGCATGAATTGAGAACCAACAGGACCTAAGTGCAGCTAAGTATAGTGTAGCAATTCCTGAAATGGGACCACATGAGCACAGTCCTGAAACCAGTCTCACCACGGGTGAGAAGAGCTTGCCAGCTCCACCACAAGCATAAAGACACTACGAGGCAGAGGCAGACTGGGGTGGATGCTGCCACAGTCTGAGCTGAAGCAACCATCAGGATTTTCCACACCATCGCCAGCATGTGCTGCCACATCTTCTCATGCTTCTAAGCTCAGTCACTTTCAGAAGTGGAAATTCAGCTCATGCACTGCTTAGTGTTTCTGAAGTTCCCATCCTATGGAATCTCACATACAAGCTAACTTCAACTCTGGCTGTCTCACTTGCTACAAAACCCTGTAATTAGACTACCTATAGGTAAACATGTGCTAAAAGTTTTGGTAGTCTAATTCCTTCTACTAGAAGGGCAATTTGGTAATGCTGTGACTGGACATAATTTGTTTAAACATTTTCTTTAAAGAAGTGACAGAATACTTTCCTAGAGTGTGTCCTCAAAAATAGATGCTTCTCCCTGAAAAAATCAAGATATCTCGTCCTTTTTTGTCCCAAATTATGCCAACCAAGGGCACACAAATATATTCACCCAATGTAAAAGTTGGAACTATATATTAACAGATAAGACAAACCTGCTTCCAGGAAATCAGATCCTTTCTTTGCTTTTGCACTGGTTACAGAAAAGGAAATGAAGCCAAAATTTGCAATTCAACAAGGTTACTTCAGTGTCAATAAAATACCTTTCATCAATGCTTTATGGCCATTGTACTTGAATATCTTCATTTGCATGCATTTACCTCATGTGGCAGTGCAACTTTCGTAGGTATGTGTTCATCTTTTCTAATATCCATCGAAAATTTGGCTCAGAATCTGCTGTTCAGTGGTTTAAGTTCATCCACTCACACAGCTAATCCATAGAAGAACAAGTCTTTTAAATGCTCCTCAGAGAAATAAATAGCTGTTTTATGTGTGTTTTGGGTATTTTAGGTACTCACATAAAGAAAAATAAGTGCTGTTTATGATCACTGGTTATATATTTGTAATAATCCATTTCTGAAGTCATGAAATCTCACAGCACAAGGATCTCAATGGTGTGTGCAGGAATGGAGGTCTCTGTTGTTTAGCAGTGCTTGTGCTCTCTCAGTGTCGTGTCTGTGCCTTCAAAGCCACCCAGATCCTGCCAGAGCAGCAGTTTGCACACACACAGTCAGACCTGGGGCTGAAAGAAGGTGGCAAAAATACAAATATTTGCACTGTGCCAGGAGGGAAGGGACAGTCAGCTGCAGCCTCCCTTGCTTCTGTGCTCAGGGCGGTCACTGCTGCCCTTTTCCTTGCCAGCAGCCCTGGAAGACAAGGAATATGCCCATCTGACACCTCCAGCAGCTCAGCCCCAGGCAGGCTGGCAGGCAGGGTCCCTCCCAGGCTAATCCTTCTGCCTGAAAGAGGGACATAGGAGCAGCAGCATCCTCCCTGGCTGGGCCACAGGGGGTTACCCCTCTAGGTGGGAAGGAAGCACCAAGCACAGCTGGGAAGCTGTGAGCACCAAAATGTGTCCCTGTGGGGCTGTCTGGGCTTGGCCTCTTATAAGCATCTACATTTTTCTGCCCTGTGGTGATGATGTGGGGCCTCCGTGTTGCAGGTGCTTGTGAAAACAAGCGACAGCTACTGTGGATATTTATTGCCTTATTTTGGGAATCTTATCTCTCAAGTAGCAGCAAACAGAGTCATTTGAATACAGTTGAGGGCTGTGATGCACCTGGAATCAGAAGTATTTGGTGGACAGAGTGTTTCTAATGTTCATAGCACAACAGGAATTTCTGGAGATGGATGGGACAGAGGTGCTCTCGAGGAGTTTGGCCCCCAGTGAGCAGCAGCCAGTGCTGGCAGATGAGCCCCAGAGCTCTGAGGCTGCTTCTTCACCCCTCATGCATGGGGTAGGCATGAGGGCAGAACACCTTACCTTGCCCCACAGGGAGAGTCAAGTTTGGAGAGGTTTTGGCTCCTAGCTAGATGCCACAGTGTGTCTAGATAAGCTCTCTTGCCTTTGGGAAGCCAGACAGTTATTTACTGTGTAAACATCCTTTCATCCTGTCAGTGGCTGCTCACACCTCCTCCCTACTGTGGGGAGAAAGCAGGACTAAGCAAGGAGATGGTCAACAGTAAGGCTGGGAGGAACAGATATCATCTCCTAGCATTGGGTGCAAAGTTTTGGGTTCAGTTCTCTCTCCCACTGTGCCTGGTTGTAGTTTGGGATGCTCTGGCAATGTGACTCTGTCACAGGCTGCCACAGGCAAACCAAGGACACCAAACCTCCATCACCATGGGCATTCTGGAGCTTCCTATAGGTCTTGTAGAGATCCTGAAGTCTGTGAGTTTGTCCAGAATCAGTGTCAAACCTTGCCTCTTTGTGTAAGATTTTAAAGAAAATCCTCTTCGATGCGATTTGTCCCAGGACATTCCACAACATGGAAATGATAACACTTACAGCTAGATGAGATATAATCCCTTAATGGTCAAGTTGTATCACATAGGTCAGCTGTCAGTGGTATAACCAGTTGTTTTATTGGAGAAGGTGGAAACTAGATTGCCCTAAAACAGCCCCACCTTGCTTCCCCCAAGGATAGAAAGGTGTATGCCCCCAGCTGTTAGTTTATAATAAAGTCCTTCAGGAGTACAGTTGCCTGTGAATATTTAACAAAAGCTTCTGCTTTCTACGGTGGATAGAAATTCATACTTTTATTCACACTTTTTTCTTAATGACCTTCTGCCATAAGAGCAATTTGCTTAGTCCACTCCAGGTGATTTTGCATGATTTGCAAATCTAATTTTTATCTCCACGTCTCACATTTGAAAATCTTTTGCCACCATATTAATTTAACATTTTTATCTTTTACCTACCTAGACAGCTCATTGTGACCTTTAAATTCACTTACAAAGGATAACCCATTGGTTAATCTGGACCAATTGGCCTCAGTTACACACTCAGTGACAAACCATTATTTCTACCCCAGTTCTTTAATTGGCCAGAATGCTCTTTTTTATCAGATATATTAGCTGTCAGAAGTGTCTGCTAGCCTTTGCGTACTTCCTGGATAGTGTCCAGGTCATTAAAGCAACATCTTCTGTTCAAGTCTGGAATATTTATCCTGTGCCAAAATCCTAACTTTCTCCCTGCTTTTAATTAATTAAAGCCTGAAGAATGCTGGATGGGTCATTCTACAGGGAAGCCTTTGAAATGGGAAAACTGATACGAAATCTTTCATGCTCCTTTTTCTTTTACTCATTCAGCAGTTTTGCTTCACAAATCACAATTTTATACTATTTAAATTTCATCTGGTTGAAGTATTTTACTTTTATTTCTGCTGAATTATTTTGCACTACAATAAGGAAGGCACAGTTTCATGGGCGAAGAGGGAACAGCAGGAGCCAAAGGGGCTGTAACCACCAGCATATGATGGGGGAGAAACATACCTCTCCATAGTCATCCCCCCCATCTCTCCAGGGATGTAGTCTCATCAGGAGGGAATACTCTGAGGATCAGAACCAGCTTTAGAGAAAAAATTACATCCCACAAGTCTGGCCAGAGTTCCTACAAAGCTCTGCACAACTGCAGGCAGCTGAATCCCACCTCATCTGCCGTGGTGGGGCAACTGATACACCTCTTCAAGGTGCTCAGGCACTACTTGTACAACTAACATACATCACCCACATATCTTTCTGTATTTCATGTCTAACAGAGATGCTGATACATTAATAGTCCTACATTACTTGCACTCGCAGAGCAGTAACAGCAGATTTTGACTGCCTTGGTGCCATAAATATTCTCTTCATCAGCCAAGAAGACCTGGTTAAAATAATCTTTTACAATGAAAATTTATTTATTATTTTATGCCATTGTGTTTATTGCCATTCATACTCTGTATTCTCTGTCAGTGACTCACGACAGAACAAAGGATTTCTTGAAAGGAGACGTGGTAAGTGTGGTGATTTCTTCATATCTGTGTAGTAAAATGTTGTTCGTTAAAGACATATCTTGTAATATCTCTTGATAATCTCCTTTATGCCAGTCTTCAACATAAAACTCCAAAGTCATCCTGTGATGAAAATGGATTGACAGTCTTCAAAATGTCATAAGTTTACTCCAGTTTTGTCAGCCTTATGTGAATTTGAAAACAGACTTACCTCAGTGAAAATCTGATTTGCTGCAAATACTTCTTGCAGCTTCATGTTCTTCCAGCTGTAATATTAACACTCTGTGAAGTGCAAGACTAATGTCTAAAGGTATGCCAAATGGAGATGCTATTTGAATGGCAAAAGATTAAAAATTAATGTAATACTTCTATTCTTGCTTTGTGTTTTTGGCTTATGAAGCAAAATCAACACATTTTTAAGGTAATTTTTTTTTGCTGGTTTTGTACTTCCTGCCCATGTTTCTTTTCATATTTATTTCCTAGGTAGACTTGGATGATCTTTGAATACTTGAAGAACATTTCTGGGAGAGCAATTGCTGTTTGATCAGGGATCAAACTTCACTATTGTCTGGATTTTTCCCACCAAAAAAAAAAAAAAAAAAAAGGTGTTTTTCAGGCAAAACAACAACCCTCAGCTAAAGCCATGGGGACCACATAACCCGACTGAGGCAGAAGGGCTCTACTAGACGTGCTCCCTATTGAAACCTGCAGTGCCACCTATCAGCAAGCCCTTCAATCTCCAGCATACAGTGTGTTTAAATGCTGTGTAAATACAGCTCTCACACTCCCATTTATCTTTGTCTCGCTCCTGCTGCAGCTCTGCCAGACAATGCTGGGAGCCACGGGGAGGGCGAGCGCACAGGCTTGTACGGGAGGACATCTGCCAGCAGGCTGATTGAAACGTTCAGGAGGTGAACACTGGCCCTGCTGATGAAAAGCAAGTCCTGTGGTTCACAGGCTCTGTCTCAGATGTGCTAGGATAGGCTGATAGGATTTTTAAGCCTACTGTGTTTTTTTGCAAGCTGAGGTCTCCTGTTTGCAAAGGGTCAGAAGATGCAGTTGCATAGGTCCCGTTTAAGAGAAGGTCCTTGACGTGCATTTATTCTTAAGGAATGATTTTTCAGTAGCTCAAAAGGAACTGTAGCTTGGTCACGTTTTTTATTCTTCTCCCCTATGTTATGGTAAATAGAAGTCTATCAGAATTGCCTTTCATTTTGGCATCTAAACCTGATGCAGACTTGGATTTTAGGTCTCTTCTGTTTTCTGACTTCGTTAATGGATAAACAGTCTACTTAATGAGACTATTCTCTAAAAAAAATAGGTTATGCAGCAGCTGAGATTGTTAGTAAAACCCTGAATTTGAACTCCTTAGAGTTATCTGCAGTAAATGTTACCTAACACAGCTGATTTTTTTTTTTGCTGTAAAATTCATGCTACAATCAGCCAAGAGATTTTGAGTGATGCTTGTGTTAAGGACAAAAGGTGAGTCTCTGGATGACTTCTGCCTCTTCTGCTGTGGAAGTGGTGGGTATTGATGAAGCAATGGGTCTTAAGAAGAATCACAGAATTGTAGAACCATCAAGGTTGGAGGAGACCTCTAAAATTTTTGAGTCCAACCATTAACCTGTCACTGCTGTAACCACTAAATCCTAAACTACAGCCTCCAGCATCAGAGATGGTTTCCAGACTCTTGTAGTCTTTTCAGTCCTCTCTGGTGCAAATACTGTTGAAAAAATTAAGTTTGTGTTTGGAATGTGAAGATACAGCCATGAGGAACATCTTGCAAGCCAGGAGAAAATCAGAAAATTTGCTTGCAGACCAGAATGTGAACAAGATTTAGAAAATGCCACATACAGAAAATAAAGCAGGAAATTAAACTGCACATAGCTGCTGAGAGAGTTGGTCTTCTTCACCCCATTTCTTGCATACATTGAGTGGGAAAGGGGAAATTAAGCTTGGGGTAATGCCTAAGTTTTAAATTCATAACTTAATACACCTTCATATATTCTCTTTGGAAATAAAATACATATAACATGAATACTATAGCTCAGTGCTACCCAAAATCCAAATAGAGAATGAATGAAGAAGAAAATGAAGAAGTCAGAAGGAAATCCCCATGTCAACATGCTTAATAATTCAGTTTCATAAAATCAGACTCCTATATTAGAGGACATGTATTAATTGCAGATTTTATAAGACTTTGCATGAAAATATTCAGAATAACTGCAACAAGCAAATCTCATGTAGAAAAGTCACCCATCCTGCCAAATTTGAAGGCACCACTCCAGAGCATTTGCATGAGAGAATTCCTCAAATAAATGATTGTTTTTAACATAGGAAGATAGTCATTCTACTAACCCATCCCTGGAATCAGCTGAGTAATTTTTAATTGAATTCTTTCAGCTCAGCCATCCTGAAATAAGCCACTGAATGAAAAATTTCCACTCACATGTTTACAGCTTTTCAGCTGCAAAGAGAATCTGTCCGTAGAGAGGATCAATGCACCCTAAGCATGGCAGGGGCTTATGATGTTGTGTTCCTGTAGGTGATGAGCGTGCAGATCAGATCAGATCCACCTGGCTGCTGGGGCACAACCCCATTCAGCCTTCATCTCCAAAAGGGCTTCCTTCCAGAAGCTGAGGAACAATTCTGTCAATGGCAGCACTTTTGCTTTCCATGAAGGTGAATGCAGCGCTGCATATCTGGAACAAGGGAGGTGGAGACTATGACTCAATAGTGCAATACTACTCTCCAGACTTCACTTTGGCCATAACAATCCCATG
>NW_008679597.1:0-7498 GCF_000695815.1 Acanthisitta chloris | reverse complement strand
GAACTGGGCCCAGCACTGACCCCCGGGAGCAGCACTGGTGACCGGACACCAGTGGCACATGGCACTGCTCACCAGTGCTCTCAGAGCCTCCCAGTTTAACCAGTGTCAGTGATGTGGCAGCTGAGAGCACTCACAACTCAACCACTGCTGCAGCACTCGCTAATGATGGAGGTAACTGAGGGAAACATTCCTGGAGAGAGGCAGAATTTAGCTGCAGTTTAGATTGGGATCAATCCTGTCAGGGAATTTCAGGCCCCATCTCTGTGTATCACAGGGAAGTGTCAGAGTCCAAACTTTGGGGACTCAGATCTCACCTGTTCTCTATAAAATGTGCTTTTTTAATCCAACACAGCAAAACTCCTTCCAACACCCCCTGAAGTACATCGGCTCCTTTGCCTCAGCAAAGCAGCTCCTGCTCTCATTAGGACCTGCTGAGTGGGTGATGACTCTGATCCCACGTGAGGCCAGAGGACACACCAGGCCTGTTGTGTGCCCACAGGACACACAGCACCTGTGCTTTGACTACCAGCAAGGAATCTGCTAGGAGAATCCCAGCAGGAGCTGCTGGAGCTGCAGCTGGGCCTAGCAAAGGCAGCTCTGGGGAAGGAGCTGCCACAGAGGACCTGTGAGAAAGCTCCAGCTCAAGAGCCTGAGCAGAGTTGACTTTGCAGATCTCTGCTTGGATTTTTCCGAGGCAAAGAATTGTTTTAAGGAGTTGTGTAAAGCTGAAAACCACATTTCTGGCCCAGCCCCAACCCATGCTGAGCAGCAGCGGCAGTGTAGCAGCCCAGAGAGGATGTGCACACTCAGCTCAGGGCTGAGAGCAACCTCATTGAGCTCCATTGTTCCCAAAAATCCACCATCCTCCTGAGCCAGCCCTGAGAGGGACCCGGGACAGCACAGAGACCTGTGGAGAGCTCCAGCACCACCCAGGACAGCACAGAGACTTGTGGGAAGGCTCCAGCATGCAGCAGGAGGAGCTGGAAGGAGAGGGCTGCTCCTCCAGGCCTTCCCTGGTAGCTGCAGACACCAGAGCTGGTGTGTCCCTAGTGTCCCCCCACCCTGAGGAGCCCCAAGGTGAGCTCCTAGTATAGCTGTGTGTTCCCATGGTCAGTGCAGCTCAAGTACCTCATTAGTTTTGGTATCTCCGTTTTCAGAGTGGTTTTCTTCTTTAGCGTCCTCTTGTTTAGTTTCTTCTTTGCCTTTGGCTCCTTTCTTCCCTTTTGTTGCTGCCTTTTTGTCCTCCTTTTTATCATTTGCTGCTTTTTCCTTCTGTGAAGAAGACAGGAGACATTAAACTCTGATTTCCACCTCACTCATCAGTTCTCCACTCCAAACCCTCTGCACAACCTCCTTCCACAGCCCAAACTTCCTCCTGAGATCACAGGTTCGAAGGAGAAGTGTTTTCCTTCCCCCCTGTCCCGACTGTGCTGCTGGGAAGGGTTAAAAGAATTCCTGTTTTAACTAGGCATTCAATTAGATTAGCTAAAAAATGTTGAACTGGGCTCTAGTCCTGCAAAGGCAGAACAAAAAGGACATGTACAAACACCAGAACACTTCACACGTGCTGTTAATGCCTCCTCAGAAAGCTGCAGTAAAGCTGTAACAAAGGACTTTCCCCCCTTTCCCTGCCAGAAATATTCCCCACTGGAATAAAGCAAAATTGGGGTTCAACAACATCACTTGGATAGCGATGAGAGCTCTGCAGTTATGACTTCAGTGCAGCTTGGTATGTACAAACCAAGACAACCCCCAAGCCTAATGCTTCTGCAGAGCTGATTTTCCATAGGGACGGTCAGATCCCAACCCAAATCCACAACTCTCAGTGGTTTCACTCCCAAAGATCTCCCTCTTGCTGCCTGTTCATAACTGGACTAGCTTAGCTCCTCACTTGACTCACTCAGTGCCAGCACAGCAACCACAAACCTGCAAAATTTCACTCTCAGGTGAGTGAAGATGCACAGAAAACAGCTGAACTTGCACACATCTACTCAGGAGATTTTGTCTCAGGGACAAGTAGTTACAAAAAGGTTACTAAGAGTTGAATTCCTTATTTCAACCCCTCATTTATTAGTGCACAGAATTAATTCCCATTAGAACTGAGGTGCTAAGGGCACACTCAGAACGTAAGGGGTGAAGTCACCTGATTCTTCCATGAAACTGGTGATTAAAGTCACCACAATTAACAGCAAATCCTTCCTTGATGCAGGAAACTGAAGACAGGAGGTTATAGCACTGAAATGGGTCAGAGTCCCTTTCCTCTCCCCCTCCCACTCCCCAGGCTGAGGGATTTCAGCCCACCTGGGACACTCCACCACAGTGTGGTGCCAGGAATTCCCTTTTGCACCCAACAAGCCTCTGGGAAGGCTCATCAGGGATGCAGAGTGGCTCCTTCCAAGAGGAGGAAGAGCAGAGAGGTTTCCTCCACTCTCTTCCCCTCTGTCGGCTCTCAAGGGAGGCAAAAAACAGATCACACCACAGTAACAGCAGCATCCAAGTACTCTGGTGCTGTTTGGAGTGGGATTGGGAATTGCAATCCCAGTGGGACACAGAGTTGCTCTCAGCCTACTGTGGAGGGCTCCTCCAGCTCCCAGGCACAGGACTCAATCCCTTGTCCCTCCAAGTGAGCCATAAAGAAGATTCTTTTCCCTTACACCATTAAAATAGACAACAAAGCACTACCAGAGCCCAAACTAACTCTCTGCAGCTCACAGTGCTGGTAAAGCTCCTGCTCAGGAAGCATCTGAGGAGAATCCATGGGAAGTGTCTTCCATGGCTGGACTGAGTGGACACAGCAGGTCCTGAGCTGCAGCACTGCACTCCTTTTCCTCAGGGGTTTCACTACAGAGATGGAAATACCACTGCATGTGTTTTAAGGGACAGAACTCCTTGCCCAGCTCCATGTTTTCCAACATGGCAAAGTTTAGCAGGTGAAATCCATCCTGACACACACAGCAACATTCCAAGAACCTGCAGGTTGTCAAGTTAAGCATTTGGGGGAGATGAGAATGCAAAGAACCTCCACAACTCCTATTCCATCTCACTCTGAATAGGTATTGATGCTCTAGAGAGCCAACACCACAGCTCAAGTGTCCTGGCTTCAAACAGCACCTCAGAAGCTTTCCAAGTCCAGCTGGAATTCCCAAGGCACTGCTCCCATCCCGGTATGGTGCCAGAGGGACAACACACACTGTGCAGTGAGGGCCCAAACTGAGCTCTGACAGTCCCTTCCTTCCTGCATCCTTGTGCCCACATTTAGGATTAAGTTAGCACAGCTTTAACCCCGATGTTTCCATAAAAATAGGCGAAACCTTGGAAAAACAAGCAGATTCCAACATGGATCACACACACCTGCCCTGCCCTCTGTGTGCCACCAGCAGGAGCTGAGCTAGGATGTCAGAAGTGCAATCCAGAGTGTCCATCCTGCCCAGGAATGCAGGGTGGGATGAACCTGGGATGGCTCTGGAACTCCACCAGGATGCAGTGTGGAAACCTTGCTGTCCACAGCACTGAGCCTGCAGCACTGAGATGTGAGTTCCCAACACCAGTGGGATTCTTCCCCTTTTCCCACATCTTATGGCATTGCTGCTAATCCACAGAGCAGGACTTGGAGGGAAAGAATTCCCATCACCTGCAAGTCTGCATCCTTTTAAATGGAAAAGGATGGAGCTCCTGGTTTCCAACCCCTTCTACCACCAAAACATCTCTTGGCTTTGCCCACACGATCATCCAAACCCACAAGGAAAACGTGCGATGGGAAAAGGTTAGAAAGAATCACTAAAGTTTTGTTGCTGAGGTGTTTGTTTGGTTGTTTTCTGGTTTGTTTTTTTTTGGGGGGGGCCCTGCAAAATTTACAGGAAAAGCCAAAAAAAAAGCTCTGGAAGTGACTCCTGGAAAGGGGAGGGAAAGAAATCCCTCATGGATGGCAGAACTCCTCCTCTGTATTTCCAACTGTTGCTCCAAAGCCAGAAAGAGCTTTAAATAGTTTCTTTTTTAACCATTCTGTCAGACATGGCAATAGTTTGGACATCCCCAAGAAGATCCAGCCTGGGGGAAGGAATCTGTGGCAGTTTGAGGGATTCAAGTGTGATAAGCTGATAACTCTGTGCAGAGAGTGCCTTGGAGTGGGAATACAGCAAGGAAGTGTAATTAAAAGCATGATTTGCAATGCCTTCCCTAATTGAGCCTCAGATCTCTATTCCAGCCTCATTTCCCCAACAATGCAGAGTGTGAGACTCCAGAATGGCCCTGCAAAGCAGCAGTGAAGCCTCACCACAAGGAGTGGAAATATACTCAGTCTGCCACATTCCTTCCCTAGGAACTGGGCAAAACTGTCTCTTTTGACTCCCATTATTCCAGCCAAAACCTTTAAGGATAATCCTGAAAACCCAAAGTGGTTAGTTCTGGGGTTTTTCCACCCTCACAAACACCTCCAGAAGGGACATGCACTCACCTTCGGTGCTGCCTTTTTGGGCTTTGGCTCCGGTTTGGGTGGAGCAGGTTTCTGCACAGAACACAACAAACACCATCAGGCCACACTGGAAATCAACATTTCTACTTAGATAAGAAATATCTGGGTGGGTTTTTGCCATGTCTGGATGTTGTGTCTAATGGGGAGGCACCATGTGGCCAAAAATAGCTCCAAAGGGAGGCACTGCCCTTTGGACACAGCTCAGTGTGTGAACACTTGGCTCAGCTTTACCCCAAATTAAGGATTTTTCTCTTTAAACACCAAATTTATCCACTTGGCACTTCCAAAAGGGGTTAAAAATGGCTGTGCGCAGTGAGGAAAGGACACCAAGAGCCTGTTTGAGGCTGATTTGGGGCCCAATTCCAGCACAAGAGGTAATTTACACCTCCAAGTCAGTTTACCCAATAGCTGGACCTGCAGAAACCAATGTGGAAATCATCAGGCTGAGGACAGAGCAGGTGATTTACAGAGCTGTGAGCTCTGGGTTTGTGTGGAGAACATCTACAGGGAACAAACCCATCCTGGAATGCATATTCCTTGCCTCTGGATACCCCTGAATAATCCAGGCTGGATGTGCACTAACACAGATGTTGCAGCTCGTGTGAGACATGAGCCTGTAGTGTGTCAATGTGAGCCTGGGAACTCGAGGGCTGCAAAGACGGAATGGGAATTTTGAACACTCCAATTCTGGTGGAAAACCCCCAGTAGTTTGTGCCTAACTGTGCCCATCCCATGGGATGTGGAATGAAGGAGCAAATGGAGGTACTCACAGCGGATAGCCTGGCGGACCTTCTCTTTGGCTGTGGAAAGAAAGAGGTGGCACTGAATCCAGAGCAGAGATTCCTCACAGCTGCCACACGTAACAGCACAGTCCCCTGAAATCCTGGGATTTCTGAAATTCTGGGCATTAGGGTCATGATCTAGAAGTTGACTTGATTACTCCCCATCCCTGGGAGTGTTCCAGGCCAGGTTGGATGGGACTTGGAGCACCCTGGGAAGGGGAAGGTGTCCCAGGCCCAGGGCAGGGGTGGCACTGGATTATCAAGGTCCCTTCCAGCCCAACCCATCCTGGGATTCTGTGATCCTTGTGTGTCCAGCTCAGCATAGTCTATGCCCTCCCAGAAGTTCGTTGTCTGCTGCTCCTCTCACCCTGCTGAGGTGCTAAGGGATGAAGTCTCCTCACTGCCAGGAGCTGTGCCATGAAGGCTCTGTTACCTGTGAGGCTAAAGGCACATGTTCCCATTGGATCTGATGGTCCTTCAGCCACATTCCCACTGGAACTGGAGGTCTCTGACCAGACCTGCTGGCAGCAGCCAGGACCACCACGCACCTCAGGTGTGTGACCTCTGCATGCCAAAATCACCCCCAGGGGCTGAACTCTCCTTCTGAGGGACATGAGCTCCCTAATTTATGTGGGAATTCCTGGATGAATGATGACCATAAGCAGCTCCTACCTCCTCCTTTGCCTCGCCTTCTGCTGGAGCCTGCAAGGAAAGGGAGACACCGAGGTGAGAAAGGAGCAACAACCCCTCAAACACCCCCTGAGGGGACCCAGAGGGGCAACACTGTCCCAGCACCCTCTGAGGAGACCCAGAGTGGCTAAGAATGGCCCAACACACCCTGAGCTGCCCCAGAGTGGTCAACAACATCCCCACACCACTGTGAGGTGACCCAGAGTGGCTAACACTGCCCCAACACTCTGTGGGATGACCCAGAGTGGCTAACACTGACCTAACTCCCTCTAAAGTGACCTAGAAGGGTTAACACTGACCCAACACCTCATGAGGTGACCCAGAGGGGCTAAGACTGACCCAACACTCTGTGGGGTAACCCAGAGAGGCTAACATTGACTCCACACCACTGTGAGGTGACCCAGGATGGTTAACATTGACCCAACACCACTATGAGGTGACCCAGAGGGACTAATACTGACTTAACTCCCCCTGAGATGACACAGAGGAGCAAACACTGCCCCAACACTCTGTGAGGTGACCCAGAGGAGCTAAGAATGACCCAACACCACTGTTAAGTGACCCAAGAGGGCTAACACTGACTTAACTCCCTGTGAGCTCACCCAGAGGGGCTAACAATGACCCAACACTCTGTGAGGTGACCCAGTGGGGCTAACACTGCCCCAACACTCCCTGAGAGGACCCAGAGAGGCTAACACTGACTTAACTCCCCATGATGTGACCCAGAGGGGCTAACACTGATTTAACTCCCCATGATGATCCAGAGGGTCTAACACTGACTTAACTCCCCCTGAGAGTACCCAGAGAGGCTGGCTAACACTGCCCCAACACCCTCTGAGGTGATCCAGAGGGGCTAACAATGACCCAACACCACTGTGAAATGAGCCAGGAGGGCGAATACTGCCCCAACACTCTGTGAGATGACCCAGAGGGGCTAACACTGCCCCAACACCCTCTGAGGTGATCCAGAGGGGCTAACAATGACCCAACACCACTGTGAAATGAGCCAGGAGGGCGAATACTGCCCCAACACTCTGTGAGATGACCCAGAGGGGCTAACACTGCCCCAACACCCTCTGAGGTGATCCAGAGGGGCTAACAATGACCCAACACCACTGTGAGGTGACCCAAAGGGTCTAACATTGCCCCAACACCCCTGAGGTGACCCAGAATGGCTAACACTGCCCCAACACTCCCTGAGGTGACCCAGAAGGGCTAACACTGCCTCAACACCCCTTGAGAGTACCCAGAGGGGCTAACACTGTCCCAACACCCTTTGAGATGACCCACAGGGGCTAACACTGACTTAATTCCCCCTGAGGTGACCCAAAGGGACTAATATGGCCTCACCACTCCCAGAGGGGCTAACACTGCCCCAACACTCCCTGAGATGCCCCAGACTGCCTAACACTCCCCCCACACCCTGAAGCAACCCAGCATGGCTCCCACCTCCGGCCCTAACCCCTTCAGCCCGATCCCTAGGCTCCTCCTTTCTTTTCCCCACACTCCCTAACTCCATCCTCTTTTAAATGGCGCCTGTGTCTCTTTCTCTCTG
>NW_008679596.1:0-421 GCF_000695815.1 Acanthisitta chloris | reverse complement strand
CAGGGAAAACGTTTTCCTAATATCTAATATATATCACTTATTTGTTATCAACAGGACAGGATAAAGAAATGCTGACTTAAAAGGCAAAGGTAGCTTTAAACAGTGTAAAGAATCCAAATGGTCTTTAAAAGTTTTGGGGTTTTTAACTCAGATGAATGAATCAAGAGATTCCTTCTCTTTGGACCTTCTCTGCAGGTCCTAGCAATCAACAGCAAAAACAAGGTATTAAGATAAGGATGCACTGCACTTGGCAATAGAATATGGCAGCCAAAGAAAGTGTTCTTAGTCACATGTGACACCCTTGCTGTCTTCCCTGTGACAGGCTCTTCAAACCAGCAAACAATTGCTATTTCTTCTTCACATCCTACCAGCTCAGCAGTCTCCAAGTCTCCTTGCACAAGGGCTTTACTCTTTCTCCTGA
>NW_008679595.1:27369-29117 GCF_000695815.1 Acanthisitta chloris | reverse complement strand
TCCTGCTCAGCTTTCTATCTCTCCAAATTCCCAGACCCCTTTCTTCCTGGTGCTCTCCAGCCACTCTGGCCCAGCCTGGAGCTCTGCATGGCATTGGTATGGCCACCTATATCTTTTCCACCATACCTAAAACTTTGCCTCTAAACATGTTAGCGACGATGTCTATTACTAAGTTTATTTTTGTTAGGAGTACATTTTATGACAGCCAATTTACAGCTACCAGTTTCTCACTTCCTCTACCACTCCTTAGCCCCTGTTATCCCTAAGTATTTCTGTTTCACTAGACACAGTTCTACCAGGGACAGCAGAAGTGCTGCAGCACCACCATTAGCCCCATTTTATGCAGCACCTACTTGCAGTCATAAACCAGTGCATCCCCTTCCTTAGCAAAGCCAAATATGCCAGAACCATTCTCATTTTTCACTTGAGTTGAATGTGTATTGAAACTTACTGGTTTGGGATCACTTAAAAATTAATTACCTCTAGAACTGTTTCTCTCTTTTCCCTTGAAATTTCTTGTTCAGAATAGCGTATCAACACCAACCCCAAGTACTAATAAAGTCAATGACTATAATATCTGATCATTTCTGTAGCACAGGAAGAAATATTAGGTTCATTGAACTGCAAATTAAAACTTCTGAAGAAGCACCTGCAGGTATTTGCATTTTAGACAGATATAGTTCACAGCACTGGCATTCAAGAGGATAAACCACTATTGGCTAAGAAAATCAGTAGCCTGTTTATATGCACACACACACACACACACACTTTGAAAACACACTGTAGATATGATGAATAGCTAAGCTTTTCAAGTTCATTAACTACCAAATACAATGCAATTTTTCCTGCTGCCCTCTGCTCCCAAATACTTCTCCAAACTTGTATCAAGTTTTAATGCTTCGCAAACCCATCAAGGCAATGTGTTCTGTATTCTCAAAGTGAATGTGACTCTCAAAAGAACCATAAACCCCACATTCTTTTGAATAGAACTCCAGACAAATATGATTTATTAGTCCAAAAAACGTTAAGGCTAATTTGGCACATGTTGCTTTGCTTCCATTTCCTTCACAGTGCAGGCTCAGAGAACTGAGTGTCCTTGTGCCCCTCTCTGTGCTTACTTCCCTGTGTGCCTCTCTGTACCTCAAGAGAGCCAAGCACAGCTTCAGTCTCTGCTCTGATCCACTCCCCACTGATGTCTGCTTGCTTCAAGTGCTCCTTATCTAGCCCTTGCAGCTACTGAGCAGCCCAGACATCCTACAGAGGTAGTTTCATTTCTTCTAGAGATAAGAGCAGCTTTGTTCTCCTTGCCCCAGGCAGAACAACAAGGCAGGGTGTGACAGCTCTTAAAACAAAGCAGAAACACCTATTTTGCCCAGAAAAGCTCTTATGAACATAGAAACCAGCAGCACAGCTGCTGTGATTTTGCTTTCTGGCCAGGCTGATGCATAGCCAGCACTACCTGTTAGCTGTAAGGACATGTCCTAGGTTACAACGTAGGCTGTAAACAATAGTATGTATTTTATTATCATCTCCACCAGCTGTTAAAGCAGGTGGGGCAGTGCTCCTTATCTCCTACCTTGACTCATCCCTGCTAACTCACTCAGGGGCTGTCTCTGTTTCATGGGCTGTCAGGGACCCAAGGATGACCCATAGAATTACATCTTCCCATTGGGAGATGCTTCACCCCAAGAGAGGGAGCCAAGAATTCCCACAGGGATATAATCTGGGGTTTGGACCAGCACAGAGCC
>NW_008679595.1:26771-27340 GCF_000695815.1 Acanthisitta chloris | reverse complement strand
TACAGGATCACTGCTCCAACAGACCCAGCACTCCAGGAGTGCTGCAGCCACCAGTTTATGGGACTCCTACCAACACCCTGATTGACAGGGTGTCAGGCTGTTTTCTGACTCTCTCAGTGGTTTCCTTTTTGTACTGTTGCTTTTTTTATTGTTGTTTTCCCTATTAAATTGTATTTCTGACTCAGCTCCAACTCAACCCCAGCTCCAACTCAACCCAACTCAGCTGCTCTCCCCATGTCCACCCCAACACATCCCATGTGCAATAAAGGACCACGACAATATCCCTTTTCTCGTACCTCCTCGGGCTCCTGTGAGCAGCTCAGCTTCTCCTGCAGCTCCAGCACTCTCTGCACTGCTCTTTGCTCCTCCTCCATGGCCAAGGACCTCTCCCCTCCCTCTCCCCCTTCTTGTACCCGCGGCTGCTCTGCTATAGGCACAGAGCTCTGCTCTGCTGGCGTGGTTTAAACCCAGGCAGCAGCCAAGAAAATGCAGTAGCTCACACTCCCTCCTGCTCCCTCTTCCCCACCCAACTCCGGAGGAGTTGGGGGGGGAAGAGGGGGCAGGAGGGA
>NW_008679595.1:21008-26475 GCF_000695815.1 Acanthisitta chloris | reverse complement strand
GAGGGGGGAGGAGGGAGTGTGGGGGAGGAGAAAAAAAAAGTCAGAAATATGATTTAATAAAAAAAAAAACCAAAAAAAAAAACCAAAAATAACAGATTCAGAAAGCAACCTGACTGTGCACCCCTTTTAGATTCTGTTAAAGATGATGTGCTTGTCTCTGTGCTCCCCCTTTGGATTCTGTTAAGGAGGATGTGCTTGTCTCTGTGCTCTCCCTTTAGATGCTGTTTGCATACACAGTGTGGTACAAGTGTAATTAAAGTCAGCCCGTTGAGATGAGCCAAGGGGAACAGCAGCCTGCCCCAAGAAATGCCATGGTGTGTAGTGTCCTCCTGCAACGTTTAGGTTGGATATTAGCAACTGGTTCTTCCCCCAGAGGTGTTTGGGCACTGAACAGCTCCCAGGGCAGTGTCACAGCCCCAAGGCTGACAGAGCTCCAGAGGTGTTTGGCCAATGCTCTCAGCACAGGGTGTGACTGTCAGGGATGTCTGTGCAGGGCAAGAGTTGGGCTAGATGATCCTCAAGGGTCTCTTCCAACTCTGATTACTCTGTGATTCTCTGAAGGTGAACAGCAAGGTGAGTCCATCAGTGCAGCCGTGCCAACCTCAGGAGAAGCTGTGAGCAGTCTGTGCCTCTGGGGTGTGCCAGGTAGGAAACTGTTAGTTATTTGCTCATGCACAGCAGTTACCTGCAGGTAATGACAAGGTCACAGAATCATAGAATCAACCTGGTTGGAAGAGACCTCCAAGATCATCCAGTCCAACCCTCCCGTGGTCACTAGCCCATGGCACTAAATGCCACATCCAGTCTCAGCTTGAAAACCTCCAGGGATGGGGAATCCTGTCTGTGTGTGGCTGTGAGGTTGTTCTGCAGCTATCAAGCACAGTGGTTTGTGCAGGGGCAGCGAGGCCAAGCCCATGGAGATGTGAATTGCACCCACATGCACCTCACTGCAGTCCTGACCTGCAGGTGAGAGCAGCATTGGGCTGAAGAGTTCATCCTTCTGTTTCAGTCCTGCCTTTTTACAGCCTGATGGCTAAGGGGACTGAGCACTTTTGAGTCCTGCAACTTTCAGCCCAGCTCCTTGGTGGATTACGTAATCTCACAGAAAGAATAGTACAGGGAATTCTCTTTCATGCTCTGTGAACTGCACATCTGAAACAGGATCTCTGCCATGGAGCTTCTTGGGGCTGAGCATGTGCATGAAAGATTCCAAACTGAATGACTCCCTCCTAAAAAGCTCCATGTGTTTGCAGGATTTCCTGGCAAGTTAATGTAGATATAATTAAAATCTATACATAGAACACCTTTCACTCTCCAAAGTGGTGTGTGGGGGAAGTGTTAAAAAGCATATCCAGTAGGAAATCCAGGGGGGGTTAAGCAGGCAAAAGTCTGGTATTTGCATGTAAGAGTTACTGCTCTTGCAAAACAGATCTTATTACAGCTTGGCACAGTGTATAGCAAATTCATCAGCAGAGAAACCAAAATAGCTGGTAGGGCAATACAGTAGGTAGGTACTACATGACCTGCTACTGATGCATGGATTGATAGTATTGTCCTTAGTCACTCATAAACCAGCTGATTATGAAGAAAGTGGTTTTTTCCCAAAATTCACACATACCTAAAATGATACATCTTGAGAGGCTCAAGATACTGCCAGAAAATGTCCTACCTCCTCCTTTAAGTGAGAAGACAATAACTTGATTACAAGGATTTCAATTGATACAAAAATATTTTATATTCATTAATTTCTGTGCCATTTGAAAGGAAATTAGCAGAAAGACATCATGTTTTTTTCAAGACAGAAGGGAAACAATGATAAGAATATCTGAAAATTAAAAAGCACATTAAATCAAAGTTTGAGTTTCAAAAATTTATCATCATACAATCATAGGATTTTAGGGGCTGGAAGGGACTTTACACACCATCTAGTCCCACCCTCTGCCCTGGGCAGGGACACCTCCCACCAGAGCAGGTTGCTCAAGGCTCATCCAACCTGGCTGTGAACACTGCCAGGGTTGGGGCAGCCACAGCCTCCCTGGGCACCCTGGGACAGGGTCTCACCACCCTCACAGGAAAAACCTTTTTCTCACAGAAGAAGATGTCATGGGGCATCTTCCCCTAGACCAGTCTGCTCAAAGCCCTGTCCAATCTGGCCTTGAAATCTCCCAGGGATGGAGCATCCACAGCTTCTCTGGGCAGCCTATGCCAGTGCCTCACCACTAGAAATATCTTCTTTATGTCCAATCTAAACCTGTTGCCCTCTCTAACTATCCTGGATTTCACCCAGACTCCCAACTTTGAGGTGGGGAACACAGTGTTCAACCTACACATACCTGGGGCACTTAACTGCTGTGGAACTCCTATCTTCACTTTCTCCTCCCTTTCCTCTCCTGTACCTGTGCATTTGCAGGTTCCAGGCTTGCCAGGCACTCAGGGAAGCTGAGCTGCCGTGGCTGGGCAGAGGCAGGGAGCAAGGCAGGGAGCAAGGCAGGGAGAGGAGGGGTCATTTTAAAGAGCACCAGAGCTCAGGCTCCAGTCTCTTCTGCTCCCCTGACAGCAAAGCTCTCACTGCAAACCACAAGCTGGGACTAAGAGGTCTTTGATCTTTCTTTCTCTCTTTTTTATTTTTTACCACAATTCCTCTCTTTTGCTATTCTCATTTTCCAAGGAAGAGGTATTTTCACTGACAGCTTCTTGGACAGCTTTGGGACAACATTTTTCTGAGGAGGGTAAGGGGGTTTTAACTCCTCACTTTAATAGTGTTTAAAAAGTAGCATTTTAAGGCAGGGGGGAGGTTGGTTAGTTGAATGTGTTGTTTGGGGATCCCAAGTGTCCTTTAGTATGAGTTGTTCTCAAGCTAAAGTAAATTAGGTGAAAGCAAACAGCTACAGAAAACCGAATCACCCAAGGGGGCAGAGTTAAGTAACTTGGTTTTATTATAGGATCCTTTGATTTGTTTCACAAGGTTTGCATGTCCTGTCACTTACAGTGCTTATACTCTAAGCTAACTGATGAAATATTTGCTGATGGAATCGTGTTTTTTGAGGAAAAAGCTTTAGGGGAGTGAACACTTTAGAACAGAGAGCTTAAAATATCATGTATTTATATGAGCTCTGCAATGATGCAGTGAGCAATAAGTCAATAAACATTAAGTGCTGCATGTGTTAAAATTTTATTGCAATAAACACTAAGAGCTGCATGTATGACAGTTTTTAAGTTACAGGTCTCTGAAAATAGTTAGAAGAACAAATAGGACTGCCAAAAGAACTTGTCCTTACCATCTACTAACAGGCAACGCTGTAACCTTGTAACATACAAAGATACCCAAAAGTTTTGGTTTGTCTTTTTCCATTCCAGCCACACTTGCACCATCATAGCTTTGCTGCAACAAAAAGTCACGTTAAGCAATGAAGAATACTAAAACACCAGCTATACCTTTGATTGAACCAGCCTTAAAATGGCAAACTGCTGGGAGGTTGCTATTCTGGGAGGTGACTCTGATAGGTCTCAACAGATGCAGCTCCTGGAATGTGTCTGGAGCAGGGGGAGCTGGGCAGCAGCTGACACAGCTCAGGGATGGTGTCCCACGTCACTGACACTGACACTTGGGGCACACATGCCCTTCTCCCTCGCCTGCTCTGCACGTGGTCCTCACCCAACAGCAGCAGCAGCAAAAAAAACTGGTGCTCACAGGCAGCAATTCCTTTCTATAATTAAATGACCATTTTGTTACATGCTGTGTGCTCGAGGGAGAACTGATGAGCTGAGATTCTGGAATGAAATATTTACTGAGGTTTTTTTATTAAGTTATCTGCAATGAACCAGTGGTCTGATTGATCAGCAATTAGCATTGCATGTTGTTTGGGTTCTTAGGAGTACAAGGATCAAGAAAAAAATTACCATGTGTAAATTGTTTTAAAATCAATGGGTGTACTGGAGATGAATGTTGTATTGAATCTATTTGAGTGCTGATCTCAGTAATTCTGTCTCAACTGTCTTATTGAAGATCAGTGCTCTCCTTCAAGTGTATTTGCACATAGAGTCATCAAGGCTGGAGGAGATCTCTGAAATTGAGTCCAACCATTAACCTGTCACTGCTGGAACCCCTAAACCCTAACCCAGATCCTCCAGTGCCACATCAGACACCTCTGAAACACCTCCAGGGATGGTGACTGCACCACCTCCCTGGGCAATATCCCAGTGCTGAACACCACAACAGGGAAAACATTTCTCCTCACATCCAATCTGACTCTGCCCTGGCTCAGCTCAAGGCCATTCTCTCTAGTCCTCTCACTGCAGAGTTAAGAGAGAGAATATGTGAGACTTTTCTCACATATATTTATTTGAATTAACTCCTTTGAAAACCACTGAGGGTCTGTCTCACATTGCATTTCATAACAATGTGGCTCTTCATTTCAGTGCTGCTGTTGATATATCTAATTTAAATATGTGTTCTCATATAACTGTATGGGACTGACTCTTCCCTTCACACATGCAGAACTGGTTTGAAATAACACATCCTGGTGGAGTTTTAATGACTTTTTTTTTTTCAAGTAGAAGTTAGACATATTCTCTTCTCCCTAAATCTCCACAAAATCCTAAAATAGGATTTATAGATTTCAAAGTACTGATACTGAACAGCAAGCAAACTGATATGAGCAGAAAGCATTTGCAAATCTGACATGGGAAATAGAATATCATCAGTCTAGAAAACCAAAATTAGAAAAAGCTGGTAGCAGTTTGGAGCAGATCCTAAATCTAAAATCAATATGACACTGTACTGAAATCCACTTTATGTCTCACCTTGCCTTTTTTTTCTTTAAGAATTTCTCCAGTCATAACAAGAGAATAATATGCTGGTCACATGCACAGAATCACAACATAATTAGTGTTGGAAGGGACCTCTGGAGATCATCTCCTCCAACCCCCCTGCCAAGGCAGGGTCACCTGGAGGAGGTGACAGAGGAACATGTCCAGGTGGGTTTGGAATGTCCCCAGAGAAGGAGACTCCAAGACCTCCCTGGGCAGCTGTTCCAGTGCTCTGCCACCCTCCATGGAAAGAAGTTCTTCCTCTTGTTGATGTGGAACTTCTTATGTGTTAATTTATGGCGACAGCTCATTGTCCTGTCACTGGGAAGACTCTGGCACCATCCTCTTGACACTCACCTGTGAGATATTTATATGCATTGATGAGATCTCCTCTCAGTCTTCTCTACACCAAACAGGCCCAGCTCCCTCAGTCTCTTCTTATAAGAGAGATGCCCCAGTCCCCTGGACCCTCTGCAGTAGCTCCTTGTGTTTCTTGTCCTGAGGAGCCCAGAACTGGACACAGCACTCCAGGTGTGGCCTCACTAGGGCAGAGTAAAGGGGCAGGAAAGTTCTGAACTGGTCTGTAAGTCTATACTAGCCCAGGAGTAAGGATGAACAAAGTGGAGGGCCCATACTTTTCCTGTGCTTCAGACTGATG
>NW_008679595.1:3890-20967 GCF_000695815.1 Acanthisitta chloris | reverse complement strand
TATATATATATATTTACAAAATTTTACACTCTGGCAAACCCATTTAGAGAAGTTAACTCTAAATATGGTGATAGGAGGTGAATGTTAAATTACGACCTTGTTATTTAAAAGGAGTTACTGAATTACTTGTAGATGTATTCTTCACAGTTTGAGTCTTGGTTGCCATGCTGCAACCTAGAACAGAGTGATAGCTCTTAGGAAGATTCTCCTGTGTGTTTGGTTTTGTGGCATTAGTATGTATTGACAAAGGTTGGATTTGTTGCATAATCACACAGCTATTAAATTTCACTACTGTGGTGTACCTCTAAATGTTTTAATTTTATTTTTAGCAAGCTCTTGGCTGTAATCTTTCATTGCAGTCATGGCCCCTAAGAAGAAGAATGTGAAAAAGAACAAAGCAGACCTCAGTGAAACGACTATCATTGTGGAAGACAGTCCCCTCAGCAAACTAAATGGCTTGAATGGACTCTTGGAAGGAGGAAATGGTTTCAGCTGCATCTCATCTGAGGTCTCCGACCCATCATATTGCCCAAATCTTTTGGAAGGGCTTAGCAAAATGAGACAAGAAAACTTTCTTTGTGACTTGACCATCAGTACCAAAACCAAATCCTTCAGTGTTCACAAGGTGGTGATGGCTTCAAGCAGTGAATACTTCCACAACATCTTAAAGAAAGATCCATCCACTCAAAGAGTCGACCTCAATGACGTGTCCCCGTTGGGTCTCGCTACTGTTATCACCTATGCTTACACTGGAAAACTTACTCTCTCTCTCTACACAATAGGTAGTATTATTTCCACAGCAATTTATCTACAGATTCACACCCTGGTAAACATGTGCTGTGACTTTCTAGTCCAAGAAATCAGTGTTGAGAACTGTATGTATGTCGCCAATATTGCAGAAACGTACGGACTAAAAGCAACCAAGGAAGCAGCACACAAATTTATCAGAGACAACTTCATTGAGTTTTCAGAAACTGATCAGTTCCTAAAGCTGACTTTTGATCAGATTAATGAACTTCTTGCAGATGATGACTTGCAGTTGCCTTCTGAAATTGTTGCATTCCAGATTGCAATAAAGTGGCTGGAATTTGACCAAAAAAGAGTGAAGTTTGCTGCCAGTCTCTTGAGTAACATCCGTTTTGGTACCATCTCAGCCCAAGACCTTGTCAATTATGTTCAAACTGTGCCAAGAATGATGCAAGATGCAGACTGCCACAAGCTCCTAGTGGATGCCATGAACTATCATTTGCTTCCCTATCACCAGAACACACTTCAGTCCAGAAGAACAAGGATCCGTGGAGGTTTCAGAGTCTTAGTTACTGTTGGGGGACGCCCTGCCCTAACAGAAAAGTCTCTCAGCAGAGACATCTTGTACAGAGATCCTGAAAATGGATGGAAGAAGCTAAGTGAAATGCCTGCTAAAAGTTTTAATCAGTGTGTCACAGTGATGGATGGATTTCTCTATGTGGCTGGTGGGGAAGACCAGAATGATGCCAGGAACCAAGCCAAGCATGCAGTCAGCAATTTCTGCAGGTAACTGGTTATTTCTTTGCAAGGGATGGAGGTGTCTGTTCTACAGAAGGCAGGTAGATAGGCTAAGCTGGTTTGTGTCATGCAGCATGAGCCACTCAGATAAAGACAAAGGGTACAGGGTAGGGGAAGTATTAAACTTTGAACTAAGAGAAACATGCAACTGAAGTGATGCAAGAAACTTCACCATGGTTACACATGCAAAACGAGAAGTGAGAAAAAACAGAAAACTTGCTCCAAGTGGAGGAAATAAATAAGAACATAAATAGGAAGTCCTGGGATGTTCTCAGGTACCATTAACGTGCACCAAATCGTGCAAGGTAAGACTTTTCAAATTTCAAGAACTTTTGGTGCCTCACAGGAAGTTCTGAAAAACACATTTTAGGCATTATAGTCTTCACTTTCTATGTACCATCCACCATATTTTCAACAGCTCTTGTACTGCATTTCATACCCTTTAGCTTCTTTATTATCCAGAGCTTGGAAGCAATGGCAGCACTGCTTGAAGGCTGCATCATCTTCTACAATGTACCCCAAATAACACCTGACTTCTGAGACACTGCAGTTCCTACCTACAGTCATCTGAGTGCTGCACTGGTGATAGCAAGGTCAGATGAGTGCACAGGCTAACATGCAATAGTCAGATAGGAGGGACTAGTTCTTAAACAGTTGAGCCCAAAAGTTGTCAGCAGACAGTAGCTCGAGGCAAAGGCTGGAGGTGAGACAACTCAGCTTTTTATCTCCTAGCAGACTGTAGACATGCAATGACAATACACTGCCACAGTCCTCCCAGTGCTTCCTTTTCTGCTCCCAGAAAGAACAGCCAAATTCTCCTAAGGACATCAACCAACATGCAAAGGTCATGAATGAGGAACCTCTTCTAGGCCAATTTTATTGTGTACTTTGTCAGAAAAATATCTCACATAAAAGAGATTATGCTGTTGCTCTCCTGACCTTCTGCCTCTAAGCTATGCCTCACATTCTCACAAGGAGCTGTGTGCAGTTGTGGGAGGAGGTGAGGGAATCCTCATTGCCCATGGCTGAATCAATTCTGCTCCCTGTGGTGCCTTTAACCTTGAGCCCGTCAGGTCACATCAGTGTGTCTGTGGACATGCTCTCAGGCCTGCAGATGACAATGCTGAATGACAGATAACAATTAGTATTTGCCTTCCCATAGTCTTTTTCTCATGTGGTTCTCTGGTCCCTTTAGCATGCAACAGAAGAAGTGTGTGGGTCTGCTAAGGTACCTCGCTCAGGAGTCATAATTTGACACTTGTTATTTCAAAACTGATAATTTAAGTGTCAAGGACAAAGAATGTTATTTCAGACAGGAATGGTGTAAAAGTGTAAACTGTAGAATCATAGAATCATCAGGGTTGGAGGAGACCTTTACGATCAAGTCCAACCATTAACCTGTCACTGCTGGAACCACTAAACCCTAACCCAGATCCTCCAGTGCCACATCAGACACCTCTTAAACACCTCCAGGGATGGTGACTGCACCACCTCCCTGGGCAATATCCCAGTGCCTGAACACCCTAACAGGGAAGACATTTCTCCTAACATCTCACCTGACTCTGCCCTGGCTCAGGGGAGATCACCACCTTACATTTGTTAAAATGCCTTGAGTAAATTTAGACATCTTTGCTGCAGACATGAATTGCAAAGAAACATTTAAGATTTCAATTGTATCCCTAATGCATTCCAGTATATTTCCATTGTATCTTCCCATTATTCCATTTAGGTTATTGTCCAAAATTAAGTTACAGAAGAGTCAGTGTTACTTCATTGAAATAACACCAGGTTGGAATGATGCAAACAGATTTCCCTCTAATCAAAAACTAAATTCATCTGGAAATTTAACCAGAAATAACAGTTCCATTACTCTGACTTTTAGCAGGCTCAATATCTAACTAAAATCTTCGCAACTTTGCTCTTGCGGGAGTAGTGTGACTTAGAAGTAGTGCGTAACGTAGCAGAGCAATATGTGAGCTGAGACCCTGTGCTTTTTCCAATGCTTTCAGATATGATCCTCGTTTCAACAGCTGGATTCACCTGGCAAACATGAACCAGCGTCGCACCCACTTCAGCCTGAACGTGTTCAGTGGGCTCCTCTACGCAGTGGGCGGTCGCAACTCCGAGGGTTGTCTCTCCTCGGTCGAGTGCTACGTGCCTGCAACGAACCAGTGGCAGCTGAAGGCACCCCTGGAGGTGCCCAGGTGCTGCCAGGCCAGCGCAGTGGTGGACGGGCAGATCCTGGTGACGGGAGGTTACATCAATAACGCTTACTCCCGCTCGGTGTGCGCGTACGACCCCAGCAGAGACAGCTGGCAGGACAAGGCCAGCCTCAGCACCCCGAGGGGGTGGCACTGCGCAGTGTCCCTTCTGGAGAGGGTCTATGTCATGGGGGGGTCTCAGCTGGGGGGGAGAGCAGAAAGGGTGGACGTTCTCCCCGTGGAGTGTTACAGCCCTTACACGGGGCAGTGGAGTTACGTGGCGCCGCTGCAAACCGGCGTTAGCACGGCTGGGGCCTCCACCCTTAACGGGAAAATTTACTTAGTGGGTGGCTGGAATGAGGTAGAGAAAAAGTACAAGAAATGCATTCAGTGCTATAACCCAGATCTCAATGAATGGACAGAGGAAGATGAGCTGCCTGAGGCCACTGTGGGTGTATCCTGTTGTACGATATCCATGCCCAACACCAAGACGAGGGAGTCCAGGGCCAGCTCAGTCTCCTCTGTCCCAGTCAGTATTTAAAGACAGGTCTAACCAGCAGCAAGTAAAAATGTTTACCAGCACAGCAGTATAATTAACCCTTTAAGTAGAATTTTTCTGCTAATATAGAAAAAAAAAAAGAAAGAGAAATCTTTGGCTTTGCAACTGTTTCAACAGTGCAAATTGGCCATTTTTTCATGAACTTTAGGACAGGAGGTGTGAAACAGCATGGGAGGGATAAGATCAGTTTTCTTAGCAGGAAGAGAGAGTTACACAACTGCAGGATTTCATTCTCTTCCTGACTTAGCCACTGACTTACTACACTGTCTGGGGCAAGTTGTTTCCTTTCTTTATGCCTTAGTTTCCTGACCTGTTAAACAGAGATAAACTTGCTTCAGAAGATTGTTATGTGGTTTTTTAATACCAAGTTTTAAATGCTTTCAAAACCCAAAAGGTAAGTCAAGTATGGCTATAATAAATCTCAGCACAGATGAGAAATGTGCCATGCCATCACAAAATTGATCTGTTTTGTTCTTTTCTAAGCATTTCCTATTTTGACACGCAGAAGGGGGAAAAAGCAAATGAGAAATATAGCATTTAGCATGTGCATACTTTCCTTAAAGGGCAAAAACATTCTCCTAGCATTTTCTCCCTCAGAAGTTAGAAAGAGATCCTCATCTTCTGCCTTTCATGCTTACATAAAATGCTGTGACTTGGCTTTCAGGACCTGAATCCACAAAATGCCTTAGCTCCTGTAAGTTGACTGCTGTCAGCACAAAGTGTTCCATCTTTCTGCTTGGGGAGGAAAGAGGAAATACAAGGAGATAAAATGATTTAATCCAGCCAAAAGGGCAGAAGTTACCTCACCTTAACCAACTCAGAGAGGCTTCACGTGCAGTTTCCTCAGATTACTGTGGACACCACCAGGCTCTGGTGGTGCTCTTAGCAATGTTTATGAGACAGATAATATTTTATCTCATTTGCAGCAGGGGAACACTATAAAACTGTAAGTGCAGACGTTGAGGCAGGTGTTTTCAAGACCTACACTCTGCTCTTTGTAGCTTTGTTAAAGCTGCAGATGAAGCATCAGCATGAGCATGACATGGAACTAGAGATGAAGGATTTCACTCTGTTGGTTGGGATTAAACCTCATGGCACTCAGTCCTGTTTTCCAGTTCTAACTCAGAGTTTGTGTTTGCATCCTGACAACACAATTTCAAATCTCAAATTGTAGTTTTGAGTGCTGCATGTTATTAGAAGATAATTCCTTGCAATGACTTGTGGTCAGGGTAGCAGTGTCAGATCATTATGGTTAATTTAATTAGCATACAGTTGTCCTTCATCCCACTTAATTGAAGTGAATACTAACTCAAACCCACAGTCACAGGGAGTGTGTAACATAGGAAGATTAAGACTGAGAATTCTGTTCTCTGGTCACCAAAAGTTTCTCACGAATAAGAGCAAAATTTCCCTTGTCCCAAAGCCATGACCATGTGTTCCACATGAAAGCATTTAGGAAGCTCTTTAAAAACATCTGTCTGCTCCAATACTTTTGTTTTAAAGCCTGAATACTTCTAGATGAAGTTTTCTATCCAACCCAGTGAAGACACCTGTACATACAACATACAACTCTATACATCCTGCAGTTATTTAGTTTTTCCAAGGTACCTGTAAGATGATATTTAGGAACAGAAAAAACAGTTAATTCTGATCTCAGACAGACACTGGATGAATTTGTCATATACAAGGGTTTATTTTTTCCATTAGGAATTCAGTTCCAAGGTGCTGTGAGCAGTCAGACATTGCTGCAGCTTTGCTAGTTGTGAGCCAACACTTCCTGTGCATCAACAACCACCTTGTTAGTAAGTTATTTGTGAACGATGGGCTAAGTGCAATGAAACCACTCTCTTGCTACTTAAAGGGTTAAAAACTCTGGGGTCCAAATCCTGTTCATCTTACTCACAACATGGAAGTTTCCATTGACTTCAGTGGGACTGATGAATAAGATGTACAGGATTTTGAACTCTTGGCCAAATTCTGGCAGAACAGCAGATCTAGATGCCTGCCAAAGCTGTTCTACCCAGAAGGAAGGCTGTTCCTCTATCTCCACTGCCCTTGGCCATGGCAAATCCATGAAGACATATCCTAAAGCATGAGCCAAATACCACTGGTCATGTGTTTCTTCTGTAGCACAGGTTAGGTACATACTTCAGGCCAAAAATCATAGGTAGGTTAACAAAAGTGTTGTTATCAGTGTAACACTTCAGGGTGGCTTTATATTCTTTTCTCTAAACATCTGTTTAGGCTTCACCTGCACATTGAGCCAGGATTTGGCCCTTGAAATGTGACACTATCAGCTGGACTTAATATTACATTGGTCATACCATGGACTGAGCTATTTGTGACATTTTTATGTACAATCTTGTTCTGTTAGAACTGTGAAAATGGTTTGTGTGTTTTGTTTTATGGGATGGTGTTCTTTTCATTGTCTGGTACTGTGTTTTCAATCTCTAGATGTTTAATAACAACATCTCAGTCAAAATATTGTATATCCCAAAAAATATATTTTACAATACAGTTAAGGAAGTGCTGCACAGAGGAATATTAAGTAGAGCAGAGAGGACTTCCAACTGTACGAGATGCAGATTGTTAAAACATTGCAGGGGTCTTCTTTAATTCTATACTAGTAGTAAAAACCAGAAACAAAACAAAACAAAATAATATAAGCTGTTTTCCTCAAAATTCTTTATAAAATACCTGTGCATTTTTTAGTTGACATCTGTGCTTCAAATCTGAAAAACAACCTTTCTTCAGTCTGTGAGTGAAGCAGTTTGCTAATGTTTGTTTTCTTAGAATCATAGAATCATCAAGGCTGGAGGAGACCTCTAAAATCATTGAGTACAACCATTAACCTGTCACTGCTGGAGCCCCTAAACCCTAAACCAGATATTTCAGTGTCAGATCCAGATGCCTCTTAAACACCTCCAGGGATGGTGACTGCACCAGCTCCCTGGGCAATATCCCAGTGCCTCAACACCCTAACAGGGAAAACATTTCTCCTCACACCCAATCTGACTCTGCCCTGGCTCAGCTCAAGGCCATTCCCTCTCTCCTCTCCCTCAGCCCTGGCAGGACACACATCCCACACCTCTCTCCAGCCCTGGCAGGAGTTGCAGAGAGCCAGGAGGTCGCCCCTGAGCCTCTTCTCAAACCCAACACACACATTTAGATCCACTGGATGCTATGCTAGTTGCAGCCTGGCAAGTCTTTTTGTCAACAAGAAAAGTTCATCAGGAAGAGATTTTTTCCAGAGAGAGTGCTCAGACATTGGAATGTGCTGCCCAGGGAGGTGGTGGATTCCCCATCCCTGGAGGTTTTCAAGCTGAGACTGGATGTGGCACTTAGTGCCATGGGCTAGTGACCACGGGAGGGTTGGATTTGATGATCTTGGAGGTCTCTTCCAACCAGGTTGATTCTATGATTCTGTGATTCAAAAAGTAACTGTTTGTATAAAGCATTTTGCTGGTTAGAAGTGTTAGACTTCTTGCTTATACAGAAGGCTGTTCTAATTGAACACTTTCAGGATGGACTGTGACAACACAAGGGAACATATTGAAACAGAAAAGGGATCTGTAAGTGCAATGTGAGAATGTTACTGCTCAAAAACGAACGTTTGTAGAGCAGCAGTTGTCGCTAAGGGGGAAACAGCACGTTGGTGTTTTTCGCCGTGGGCTTTAAATGAAACAGTTGACACAGAGCACAAACAAATTATTCTCGTTGTAAAATCGGTTGGAAACTGCCAGACTGTCTTTTTCAGGAGTGCCTGGTTGCAGCTGAAATCAGCTTTGTTTCCTGAGCCCCAGGCTGATCCTTGCTTTCATATCGGCCAACTGGAATGTTTGTTGCACCCAGGCTGCCAAACCACCTCCACAATAAGCTGCACTGTGTGACACTGGAGCCACTTTTATCTTTTCCATTTTATTACAAGCACAACAACTTGCTTTTTCACAACGAATTTCACAGTCATTTGTTGTCATCAAAAAGCCTAACAAGAAGTGATGATAAATCAGATGGGTGATGAGCAAGTGAACATGTTTTCATTTGGATTTGTATGACTGACAGTACCAAAAAATAAAAACATCTGAATTTCAAGGGGGAAAAAAATATGAGTCTGAATTCTGAACAACTAAGTTGTGCTATGGGTTTGTGACGCCAAAAACTGTTCCCTGTATTTTGACACCAAGGGCTTGTTTCAAAGTGTGATGCTGATGTCACAACCTGAAGGGTCCCCAAGACTTCCCTGTGCAGAGAACCTGTGGGTTCCTAAGATTCCATACTACACAAGGGCACAGAATCATAGAATTTAGGGGTTGGAATGGACCTTACAGATCATCTAGACCCAACCCCTTGCCCTGGGCAGGGACCCCTCCCAGCAGAGCAGGTTGCTCAAGGCTCATCCACCCTGGCTGTGAACACTGCCAGGGTTGGGGCAGCCACAGCCTCCCTGGGCAACCTGGGACAGGGTCTCACCACCCTCAGAGGAAAAAACTTTTTTCCCACCACAGCCTCCCTGGGCAAGCTGGGACAGGGTCTCGCCACCCTCATAGGAAAAAACTTTTTTCCCACATCTAATCTAAAATTTCCCTCCTTCAGTCTGAACCCATTACCCCTTTTCCTGTCACTGCAGCTCCTAACACAGAGTCCCTCTCTGGCTCCTTGTAGGCCCTTCAGATATTGAAAAGTTGCTCTGAGGTCTCCACACACCCTTCTCTTCTCCAGGCTGAACAGCCCCAACTCCCTCAGCCTGTCCTCACAGGGAGATGCTCCAGTGCTCTGAGCAACTTTGTGGCCTCCTCTGCACTTGCTCCAACAGTTCCATGTCCTTCTTACTTTGAGGACACCAGAACTGTGTGCAGTATTCCAGGTGTGTCTCCCAGAGCAGAGCAGAGGGGCAGAATCCCCTCCCTTGCCCTGCTGCCCACACTCCTGTGGCTCAGCCCAGGATTCCATTGGTTTCTGGGCTGAGCTCACACTGCAGCTCATGGTGAGGCTTTATCCTGTAAAATTTTCCACTTTATTACTGATCGGCACAAAAATCACCGCTAGCAAGTATACCTGTAGTTAATAAAGGCAATATGAAGATTAATAAAGTGAGTATGAATGAAAATCAGTCAAGCTCTCACAAATTATTATCAGCAATCAATAATATCAATCAATAGTATGGTGTCAATCAATCCTAGCATCCAGCAGTGTGGTAACACAACCAATGTTAGCAACAACCAAGTAGGTATATACCATTATAGTTACTCTAACTTACCATCAGTGAGGCAAGCTTAACAATGATGTAACATCAGATATACATCCTATATGCACTATTTACATGAAGGAAATCAGACTTAAGAAGAAGCCAAACCATTCCAAAAGGGAGGAAAAAACTGATCCTGAAAGGGACACCCAACCATCCAGACGTCCTGTGCAGGGCCAGGAGTTGGACTAGATGATCCTCAAGGGTCACTTCCAACTCTGATCATTCTGTGATCCCCAAAAGAGAGGAGGACAGACACAAGCAGTGAGACAACAGACAGAGTCTCCCTTGGAGACAGATCCCTGGCAGCTCAATTTGAGCCTTCAATTTCGCGCCTGGTCCAGGCGCATCCCCCGCGTGGTGTGAGCTCTGAAGAGCTTTGCTTCCCTGAGTTGTTTCGGGAAGAGACACTGGAGGGCACCAGAGGATGGAGCTGGGGGAGCCCTTCAAACACCTCTTTGTGCCAGCAGCACAGGGCAAGGGGGAGAAAGAGGAGAAGAACAACGAAGTCAAAAGGTACACCATGTAAAAAAGCGTATTTCAGCAGTGCCCACTTTCCCTTCTCTCCTGTCCATCTGTTGTTCACAAACATTCTGGAAGAAAAGATTCCTATCTCTGGAGGATCTCAGATTTGGCTCCAGCAGAGTGTGGCAGCAGCACTAGGGCAGTGTCATCCCCCTGCACTGGGCACTGGGGAGGTCCCAGCTCAGTGCTGTGCTCAGCTTTGGGCACTCACTGCCCAAAGGCCATTGAGGCACTGAGCGAGTCCAGCCAAGGGCAACGAGGGCAGCAAAGGGCAGAGCACATGGGCAAGGGCTGAGGGAGTTGGGTTGGTCAGCCTGGAGAAGAGGCTCAGGGGTGACCTCCTGGCTCTCTGCAACTCCTGCCAGGGCTGGAGAGAGGGGTGGGATGTGTGTCCTGCCAGGGCTGAGGGAGAGGAGAGAGGGAATGGCCTTGAGCTGAGCCAGGGCAGAGTCAGATTGGGGGTGAGGAGAAATGTTTTCCCTGTTGTGGTGTTCAGCACTGGGATATTGCCCAGGGAGGTGGTGCAGTCACCATCCCTGGAGGTGTTTAAGAGGCATCTGGATCTGGTGCTGGAGGATCTGGTTTAGGGTTTAGGGGTTCCAGCAGTGACAGGTTAATGGTTGCACTCAATGATCTCCTCCAGCCTTGATGATTCTATGATCCCAACAGGCTGGTGCCATGATCTGAAAAATGCAGAATGTAATTCAACAAGGAGGAGCTGAAAAATTCCCATTCCTTACAATAAAAGTGCATGAGGTCTAACAGCATTAGCAGCAGGAAAAGGCTTCTCGAGTTCAGGATGAATTTCTGGTCACCACAAGAGAGTACCATCCCTGCTTCCACAGGGAAAAGGACACAGCCTTGACTGAGGAGGACACATGCCTTTCATCTTTTTGGCTCACACCAGGAACTTGGTTTGCTTATTCCAGATACATGACCTCACCACCAGCCTATCTGAAAGTTTTTCAGTCTCCTCTGTCAGAGCTGTTCCAATTTGAATACATCATTTAACGTTTACCAGGGCTGGGGAGAGGAGTTTGATACATTTCTTTTCAGCTTCCCAAATCAGTGCCCTAAATGCTGATAGCTCAGGACAAATTCTTGCAAGAACATATTTTGCTTTTCCCAGTGCATTATGAACACATTTTTTAAATTACTGACATTTAGCAGATGGGAAAAACCAGTCATTTCCTATGTTGCTGGAAGAATGATGCAGCCAACGGATTCCTGGCCCAGCTGCTGCTCTGAACATGCTATGATGGTCACTGCATCCACTTGAGAGTTCAGCCAGTGAGTTATGGTTTGCTATAATAAGAATATTTTGCTTTCCATTAGATCACACTCAGTGGAACAACGGCAAATGCACCAAAGCAGCCAAAGTGCCTGTCAGTGACATTTCAGGGTCTTTTTTTGCTTCATTGCTGCTGTCAAACAAGTTCTGGCAAAAGGACACCTTGGCTGCATTGTCAGAAGTAACAGATCAGCTCTTCTGAAGGAGAAGCAAATGTGGCAGGCCAGGTGCACTGCACAGCACTTGGACTGCCAAGGAATCTTAACAAAGCAGAAGAAAAATCAAAGATCATGAATCATGTATTAAAACTCAATGCAGAGCTCTCTTATGGTATTACATGAGTAATAAATAACACTCGAAGCTGTTAGCAGCAGCTTGACTTTTCTTTATCACACCACCCTTTGAAACAAAAATACATCTCCTGGACTGAAATTGCTGCAGGGAGTCACAGCAAGGAGATTGGCTCACCCAGCTGAAGCAGAGCAGGAGGATGTGTCAGTTTGGGTCACACTACCAGCAGCAGGATCTGTTCATATGAGAAGTAAGTGTTCAAAGCATTCCCATATGAGCATATCTCTTTGGAAGGGCAGACCACTTAAAAAAGAGCCAGATCAGTCATGCAGGACATAAAACTGAGGAGTTGCAGGCATTAGCTGCTGTGTAACCAAAATGCTTTCATATCTGCCACTCACACCAAGGGCAACCCAAGGTCAGGAGGCATAAATTTAGGCATCTATGTATGCACTAGATATTAAACCTCCAGTTACAGGCAGTACAGCCAAAGGTACAATATCAGCCAATATAGGCACAAAAAGTGCTTGATTCAGTCACCCACAAGCACCACTTTAGGATGACCTGAGTTGCTCCTTAGGCTTTACTGACTGGATTGGCTAGAGACAAGATTCACTCATAAATGTCCAGTACTGCTTTAGCCCTGGAAGGGTGTCCTGTCTGGCATCCAGACATCCCTAAAGGACATGGGTTTCCCTCATGTTGTAAGTGTCAGGCACATGTCTCAGAGTTCTGAAGTACTTCCAAAGGCACCAACATTTAGGCAACTGAATCAAGCCACTGGTCTCCACTAATCCATTGATCTCCACAGTCAGCACATAGACTGTAAGCATATTTTGATCTACACCTACATGTAGGCACATTGCTCTAAGGGCCTCCACATTGAACTGAGTTCCACTCTAGATATTACCTGTCTTTCTCTGCACTTGAAAAGTTTGTTGGCTTGAAGCATCGCTTCAAACCTGTCATGTCTTTTAATTTTAGTAGCTCTCACACTTTGTTTCACTCACCTGAAATACTGTGCATCAACAGTTCACACTCTTAAGCCTTACCAGGCTGGTGCAGAACAGATACATGTGCACACAGGTAGCTCAGCACTTTGAGACTGCATGTGAGTCTTCATACCTCCAGCTTAACTGTGTTTTGCAAGAAGGTCTTCTTAGGGCCTTCCTTCAGAGCACAGGGACAAAATCATGCAGTTATGGGTAACACAGGGATAAATGTATGTGAGAGCATGAGAAAGAGCAGTAAAGAGAGGGCAAAGGAGTGGTCAATATTGATAAATGAGGATATTAATGGAAGCAGCCAAACTGGAAGATGCTGAGGGGTGAGTTTTTCACTTACATCATGACCAGAAGGCCTGTGCTTCCCTCAGCAAGAACAACAAGGATGTCACATAGAATCATAGAATTTTAGGGGTTGGAATGGAACTTAGAGATCATCCAGCCCCAACCCCCTGCCCTGGGCAGGGACACCTCCCACCAGAGCAGGTTGCTCAAGGCTCATCCAACCTGGCTGTGAACACTGCCAGGGTTGGGGCAGCCACAGCCTCCCTGGACCTGGGACAGGGTCTCACCACCAGAACAGGGAAAAAACTTCTTCCTGATATCTAGCCTAAATTTCTCCTCTTTCAATTTGTGTCCATTGCCCCTTGTCCTGTCACTGCAGCTCCTAACACAGAGTCCCTCTGCAGCTTCCCTGTATGTCCATCCTTCCTTCTGCTGTCCCACGAGGAAGATGAGGACACCCAAAAAGAGGTATCATGGACAACAGACAGCAACCTTGCTGGAGATTTATGGAGAACAAAGCTTTTGAGGCTGCAGTGAGGATCAGGCATTCACTGTTCATCATTCAGTGTAGGATTCTGAACCAAATGCTGGACAACATCAGCTTGGGAGGGATTGTTCCAGTTCATTTGTTTTGAAGCCTTTCTCCCAGCCTGCACTCTTGTTTTGTTTTTCCTGGTATGAAACACAAACAAAACCTGCCTGTCGTTCAAACTGCTCTGCTCATGACTCACTGCCCAACTCCATGGCTTTAAGCAAGCAACGAGCTCACTTGCTATCTCAGTTGTGCCTTCTGCAGAACAGGGTTATGCTTTGGTGATAATGAAAAAGTGAACACAAATGGAACTGTTCCCAGAAAGTTACTGAAAAAATATGCATTAATAAGTGATCCTAAGAGAATATGCTTGTGGGAGCAGCTGCATTTACACTAAGGCCAGCCTTGAATCACGCCCTGCCTTATGAAACACTGAGAGTCACCGTGACAAAGCAAAACTTATCACATTTGTTAAGGTAATGCTGACTCTTTCCACTCAATGGGATTGCAGGGATCAACAAAATCCTGCTGAGACAGGGCAGAGTCAGATTAGATGTTAAGAGAAATGTTTTTCCTGTTGTGGTGTTCAGCACTGGGATATTGCCCAGGGAGGTGGTGCAGTCACCATCCCTGGAGGTGTTTCAGAGGTGTCTGGATCTGGCACTGGTTGATATGGTGTAGAGTTTAGGGGTTCCAGCAGTGACAGGTTAATGGTTGGACTTGAGGATCTTAGAGGTCTCCTCCAACCTTGTTGGTTCTATGAAGAGATGTAGCCCTTTCTGGGGTTTTGTTCCCCCCTTTTGTTGTTGTCCATGGTTGCTCCTTCTGCAGGTACACAGAATCACACAGAACCACTTAGGCTGGAAGGGACCACAGTGGTCTGGGGACATCTGCTCCAACCTCCCTACTCCAGCAGGGCCAGCCCAGAGCTCATGGCTCAGGGTTGTGTCCAGATGGGTCTTGAACACCTCCAGTGAGGAGAATCCACAACCTCTCTGGGCAATCTGTTCAGTGCTCAGGGACTGCACAGGAAAGAAGTTCTTCCTTATATTCAGGTGGAACTTCCTGGGCATCAGTTTTTGCCCATTGCCTCTTGTTTTGTTGTTTCCACCACTGAGCAGAGTCTGATCATCCTCTTGGCATTTCCCATTCATGGACTTGTATTAATGAGGTCCCTCTCACTCATCTCTTCTCAAGACTGAACAGGCCCAACTCCCTCAACCTAATTAATTTAACAGACTTGGATGTGATGGTCCTGCTGGAGTAGAGAGGTTGGACCAGATGACCCATTGTGGTCCCTTCCAACCTAACTGAGTCTGTGATTCTATGACTATGATTTTTTTTTTTTGTGCACAACAAAGAAATGCTCTGAACCAAAGAACTTGGACTGGGACCCATGAGGTAGAGACACACGAAAGAGAAACAATCAGCCAGAGGCAGCAGTTTCAGTATAGCAACCACTCAGTCTCAAGACTTTAATGGACCTGAGGATTTTCAGAGGAAATAATTAGGTGGCTCTGAGGTGCTGATAATGACTTTTACAGAGAAGAGAGAGTGCTTCTGGGGAAAAGCACCAAAAGTGCATGTTTGAAAACCAAGTTGGAAATGGAAAATTACTAGGTTGCATCATAAGCTGATCAGAGGTAGGTCTTAACCTCCCAGTGCTGAAAGGGTTGTTTTAGAAGTTGTTTTATCTGAGCAGTCACAGCATGCAGAGTAGTGGTGAGTTGCTGGGAATAAGCATTCACTTCTGTGAGCAGTAAATCCACTGAAGCCTTGTTTATTTTGAACTAATGTCTTATTGTCTTACCCACCCAACACAATAACCTCTCCTGACACTAAAGCTCTTTATTACTTTCTCCTCACCTCAGTTGTACACTCATTTTCTTCCCATGACCTCTAAATATCATCTAGGTGAAGAGCAGTGGGAGCTCCCTCCACTCCCTGCCAGTGCCTGGCCCCAGCTCTGCTGGTGAGCACACACCTCAGCTTTGCCTCATTAAGTGTCCCTTCTTAGGCAGAGCTGGTCTTCAGAAGCTGTGCAGAAAATTCCACTATTCTTCATCTCAGCTGATCATCCCAACTAATCAGATAAGAGAGAAAGACACTCTTAGTCCATGATTCATTCCCTCCCAAAATAGACATCTAAATCAGGTCACTTGAATCATGGTGAAATGTGCCAGCTGATCTCCACTAACTGTAAGGACAACCTAAGGTGACTATCTCAGATGAAGACACTGATACTATGGAAGTCTAAACTTAGGTGAAATGAATCCTACCCCAATGCTTCTGAGCTGTGTGCCACACTAGTGCCTGATGTTAGAGAGTGGCACTTGGGTTAAAAGTCTTTAGAATGGGACAGTTGGATGGACATGGTGATCACTCAAGTCTTCCTTGGTCTGCATGCTAGGCTGAAAAATCACAAGAATCTTCGCAACGGGAAGAGTAAGAAAACAAAAGTATGTTTGCATTTTCACAGAGGAAGATGCTACATTCAGTGAATGAATTATTTGTTGTGGCATCCAGTCTTTTTGGTGAGACCCTGTCCCAGGGTGCCCAGGGAGGCTGTGGCTGCCCCAACCCTGGCAGTGTTCACAGCCAGGTTGGATGAGCCTTGAGCAACCTGCTCTGGTGGGAGGTGTCCCTGCCCAGGGCAGGGCTTGGGGCTGGATGATCTCTAAGGTCCATTCCAACCCTTAAATTCCATGATTCTATGATTCTATGACTCTAGTTTCCATGCCTGCAAATCTGGTTTAAATACTGAAGGTCTGATCTCCCACCTAATAAACTGCATAAAGCTGCACCAAATAGTTCCTGCATAAAATTCACAGCTGCTCATTAGAGAACACATGGGGGAGAAAAAAAAAGATTGCAAGTCTCAAATTGAGACAACTTTTTAATTTGAAAAAATAGGTTCAGAAAATTCAATTTATCCCTATAACAGCTTAAAAAAAAGGAGCTTCTATACAGCTGGTTTTTCAGTCTCCAAGCCATTCTCTACCACTCTTTTGAGCTCTCTCCATCTGCTCAAGAGCCCCAGCACATATGTGAGTGGTTAGAGCAAGGCACATCAGTGCTGGTGTCACCACCATGTTCCCAGCAGATAAAACCACTGCACATTGAGAGCAAGCACCAACAAGTTCATCTCTTCTACAAAGGTGAAGTTAGTTTGCTTACTTTTTTGGTTTTTGCAAGCTTTTCCAGGAATTAATGTATATTTTTTCAGTCATAGATAAAGAAAGAAGGTGATAACAAAGATAAAAGAGAAGTCACACAAGATATATTGGTTCCAACAAGATGAGAGTATTTAGTTGTTCTGTATTGCAAAACAGAAAAAAACCCAACCATTAACTAGTAAAGGACCTTGAAATATTTTCTGCCATGCCCTTTTTGAGGACAGCCTGAGTTTCCACATGCCTCTGCTTCTCCAGGCCTGGAGTTAGCCTGCAAAATCCTACCAAGGGCTACTGTGCAGATGCACTAGTGCTCCACGAGTCTGGATCGGTTTTTCAACACACAGAAAAGTCTGTTTTATGCAACTATGTTGTGAAAAGGTGCCTTGTACACATAGTTATACAATCCTAGAATCATCAATGTTA
>NW_008679595.1:2418-3860 GCF_000695815.1 Acanthisitta chloris | reverse complement strand
CTCTTTCCTGCACAGTGACCAAGCACTGAACAGATTGCCCAGAGAGGTCGTGGATTCTCCTCACTGGAGGTGTTTGAGAAATGTCTGGACATAACCCTGAGCCATGTGCTCTGGGCTGGCCCTGCTGGACTAGGGAGGTTGGACCAGATGACCATTGTGGTCCCTTCCAGCCTAACTGGTTCTGTGTGATTTCGTGTACCTGCAGAAGGATTAGCCATGGACAACAACAAAAGGAGGAAACGAAAGCCCAGAAAGGGCCACATCTTTTCATAGAATCATAGACTCATCAAGGTTGGAGGAGACCTCTAAGATCATCCAGTCCAACCATTAACCTGTCACTGCTGGAACCACTAAACCCTAACCCAGATCCTCCAGTGCCACATCAGACACCTCTGAAACACCTCCAGGGATGGTGACTGCACCACCTCCCTGGGCAATATCCCAGGGCCTGAACAGCCTAACAGGGAAAACATTTCTCCTCACATCCAATCTGAATCTCCCCAGGAATATTTTGAGGCTGCCTCCTCTGGCTGTGCACCCTCTTCTCCCCACAAACATAAGTGTACTTAAACTAAAGTCGCCTGTCTTTAATTACTGAAACTATTTCTTTCTCCTGAAACTCTGTCCAAGCTCTGTACTCCGGAGCACCAAACGTCTGTTTACATCTGCATTTCCCACTTGAGGCTTTTGGAAATAATTTACAGTGCAGAGGACTAAAATAAACCAGCTCACCAGAAGAAGAAATGCTGCTTGTCACAATCATCCTTTTTTCTAATTTGGAATGTTTCCTACCAGTTTTGAAAGGGAAGTGGCAAAACTGTTGGTAAATTCGATCCACCAGTTTAGAAAGAACAGGTGCCATCTGGAAAACAAGCAGAGAACTTTAATTAAGGGTAAATATATTCATGTATTTGCATTGCAGCAGGCTGCCCTTTGGTCTCTCCTGAGGATAATACATTAACATTAGGATGAAATGCTGCTGTGCTGTCCAAACTTTTCACCTGTTATTGAATTACAAGCTACAGCCGCTGAGTCACTGATCTGTTTTATTAGCTCAGAGAAATAACATGACATTGCTCAAAGATGAGGACCAGCCAAAGCTTTACAAAGATAAGAAATAGATGAATCTTGTCTGGGAAAAAAAAAAGGATTCCTTATCTTTTTGGCTTTGTTTCGTGATGCACCAACAGAAGAACAAAATGAACTGATTAAAAGGATCTGCTATTTTATTTTCTTAAGGAATATTTGATGCTTTTAGATGATTCCAAATATCATTATATTGGGTCTTTGACTACCAGGGGAATTGAAGACCTGATTTTCACAGCACTGCTGCCACATATTGATGTAGCTTACCATGACAAGCTGGAGAAAGATTCTTGGTAAGGAACTGCAGTGACAGGAAAAGGGGCAATGGGTACAAATTGAAGGAGGGGAAATTTAGG
>NW_008679595.1:0-2375 GCF_000695815.1 Acanthisitta chloris | reverse complement strand
CCCAGGTTGCCCAGGGAGGCTGTGGCTGCCCCAACCCTGGCAGTGTTCACAGCCAGGTTGGATGAGCCTTGAGCAACCTGCTCTGGTGGGAGGTGTCCCTGCCCAGGGCAGGGCTTGGGGCTGGATCATCTCTAAGGTCCATTCCAATCCCTAAAAGTCTGATTCTATAATTCTATATAAGCATAGTATGGCCAAACAACTACAGAGAAACATCCATAGATTTTAATTGCTTTCAACCCCAAGCAGTTTGAGATGGAAGCAGAAAGCTAAGCTTTTAGGGGAGCATGAGAACAGCTATTTAGTTCAGGTGGAATTAGGTTGATAGAAGGAGCAGGGAACATGGCCCAGAACTGAGCACAGGATTCAAGGTGTGGCTTCACCAGCACCAAGTCCAGGGGAAGAATCACTTCCCTGGTCCTGCTGACCACACTGTTCCTGATACTGGTCAGTGCTTGCTGAAAAGCAACTAAATATTTCTGTGGACCTTCAGCAGTTAGAGTTACTTTTGGTCCCACCCCCACAAATAATGATGATCCATTTCAAAGTTGCAGTTTCTACTTTCAGAGCTCTCATTATTATGAAAGGATGAGAGTATTTCAAATAAACTACAACCTTAGTGCAGTCCATCAAACATTTCCCCATCAACTAGGACAGTTTCTATCTTCTGATTCCTCCCTCAGGTTTAATTCTATTTTGGATTCTGAGTGGCTCTCTGGGTCTTGAAGAGGTTGTTGTGCAAGTGGGACAACTTATCACGTGCAGAAATCTGAGAGGCAGAACTTGTTTCCTTTACAAATGCAACTGTAATAGGCTAGTGGATATTGTCTGCTATTGTCTTTATTTTATAGTGGGGGAAATGAAGTTGTATCTCTTAAGGGAAAAAGAACATTTCAATGATAAAATCAGGACAGAAATTAATAATTTCTCAGTTCTTTTTAGTGTTTTCTGACTGGTATCACATACAGAACTCACTACAGCATTTACAGGGAAGAGTGTCCAGTAGCCTTATCTGAAGATTCTTATCCAGCTTGGAGAATGAGAGGGAATGGTCATGAGCTAAGACAGAGGAGAGTCAGATTAGATGTTAGGAGAAATGTTTTCCCTGTTAGGCTGTTCAGGCCCTGGGATATTGCCCAGGGAGGTGGTGCAGTCACCATCCCTAGAGGTGTTTCAGAGGTGTCTGATGTGGCACTGGAGGATCAGGTTTAGGGTTTAGGGGTTCCAGCAGTGACAGGTTAATGGTTGGACTCAATGATCTTAGAGGTCTCCTCCAACCTTGATGCTTCTATGACTTTGTAAGATGTTCATACAGCTGAAAGTTTTCACCCTTGGTATCACAAAGAGTGTCTGTCATTGGAAAATGGTGACAAAAATGGTTCTCATTGCTGAGAATAAGAGAAGATAGGAAATATACCTTCTTTTGGGGGGGGGAGGGGAGTGGAGTTCAGTCACTGTCGAGAACATGACAGGGTGGGAAACATCCCTCAGCCCTTGCCCATGTGCTCTGCCCTTTGCTGCCCTCGTTGCCCTTGGCTGGACTCGCTCAGTGCCTCAATGGCCTTTGGGCAGTGAGTGCCCAAAGCTGAGCACAGCACTGAGCTGGGACCTCCCCAGTGCCCAGTGCAGGGGGATGACACTGCCCTGGTCCTGCTGCCACACACTGATCCAGGCCAAGATGCCTGCAATGCCAAGCAATTTAGCTTGCTTTTAATCTGACATCCTGTTGTGTATATATTATGTTCCTTTTTTTTAATGATATAAATGCATCTTGCTCCATTCAAGAGATCCCTGCTTCATTCAGTACACAGGAACAGCTGAGATTACTTTTTCAGACTCTAGGCAGGATTTTTATTAGCTCTGATCTTCTGCACTCTTTTTTGTTTACTGAACTCGTTCCCAGTACAGCTGTGAATAGGAAATTAAAATTGTAACATTTTATGTAATTATTCTTAAAGTTCAACTCAGCTGCAGCTATGAGTCAGTAATCCAAGATAGCAAACTGAAAAATGCAGACTAAGGAAGCTGTGAAAATTCAGTTTTCAGGTCTTGTGTCTCCAGGCTGTCTGACACAGCCATGTCCAGCAAGGCTTTTGGCACTGTGTCCCACAGCATCCTCATTGGAAAACTCAGGAAGTGTGGGTTGGATCAGGGGATAGTAAAGTGGATTGAGAAGTGGCTAAGCAGCAGATACCAGAGGGCTGTGATCAGTGGCACACAGTCTAGTTGGAGACTTGTCACTAGTGATGTTCCCCAAGGTTCCATACTGGGCCAGGTTTTTTTCAATTTATTCAACAGTGACTTGGACGAGGGGACAGAGTTCCTTCTCAGCAAGTTCTTGATGACCCAACACTGGGAGGAGTGGTGATAGCTCAGAG
>NW_008679594.1:0-8141 GCF_000695815.1 Acanthisitta chloris | reverse complement strand
CGTCCTAGTGAGCTGGTCTCCGTCAGGACATTACCAGTCCGAGTCTGTTACCCAGACACACAGCCCAGCTTCCAGCTGAAGTCAAGAGGTGAGCTTGTAGATGTTTATAAATCCCTCAACATCTGTGTGCTGTGACTAAGCAATATTTTCTTACTAGTGATGATCAATTGTTTTTTGCTTAAGGGTTAAGTATAGCCTTTGGGCTTTAAAATTCAAAATAAGCAGTCCCTTACTTAACTTATCTCTGGCAGGGTGACTGGAGGTAGGTCTCCCAAACCAAATATGTCCCAGATCACTCAGGGTGTAGAAGAGAAGACAGCTCTAGAAAAGCACAAATGAGTTCCTCAAATCATGTGTCAATTCCAGGTAAAGTTCAGACAGGTTTGAAATCAAGGAAATAGAGTCAACAAAGAAGGGAAAAAATAATTTGACTTGATTTTTTTTTTCCCACTCATCATTTTAGGCCATTTTTTCTGAACAAAACTCCCCGCATAGCTGTGATGAAAAAAATGACTCAAATTGTCTATCCTTATGCTGTCCCTCCCACATTTACAGGCTCTCATGCACACACATATTAGATTGCTTAGTCTTGTGCAGTACCTGGACAATATTATATTGCCACACATTGTTTTGTGGGCTTTTTCCAACCTACATTATGTCTCAGAGCACAAAGAAATATGCATTCTTTTCAGTGCAACTTGCAGCTTTGAATGAAGTGGATTTATAGGCAGTTTTATCATTCCCATCTGACTTCATTTTCTACTGTGTTTCAAAAAAATGGATTTGAATTCAGGTTAGGCAGAAACAGTCTGAAATATTAGCTCCAACAGAAGATGAGGTAGAATTTTTTTTCTCTGTGATGATGTTTTTCAATATAGGGATGTTTCTTAGGTTTAGGGGATGAGAAAGGGACCTTATTCCATATTTTATAGATGGGAAATGGAACTCTTCCATTCAAACACTATAACTTTCCCTTGGAGCCTTGCTCTGGCTCTGAACCAGTACAGTCTGAAGCTCACTTCAGACATTATGGCTGGTATCAAAGCATTTGTTTTCAACAATCTGTTCTATTTGCTGGCTTTTAAAAATTTTTCCAGGAAAGCTATAGCTTCCAGGGTCAAGAAATCCAACTTCATGGCAATGGATTTGTTTTTATTACCATGTAAGGGATCCTTTTTGAATAATCTCCTGACTCTCCGAAGAGCCAAAGGTCACAGAAGAACACTTCAGTATTGAACTTTTGCTACTCCAGTGAGACTAATCCAGTTTATAATGGAGAGAAAGTACTGGCTATGTTTGGAAGTTTCCTGCAGAATAAAAACACAGAAAAGTAAAGGAGCCAAATTTTGTGCTGATATGGCATCAGTGAGTTACTACATGTCCTTGCCTGATAGATAGCTAGGAAAGAGACAACTATGGCTCAAGGACTCCTACCTGGGCACATAAGAGCAAGGAATTAAAGGTTTGGGGAAAAATGCCAAAACATTAGCAGAAATTGAGTGCTATCCATCCTGAACCACTGAAGAAACCTATGCCTGTTGAGAAATCAGTTTCAGTGCCATTGGGTTTGACAGGATTTAGGAGTCATGCTTAGATATCTCTGTGGAATCTGGCCTTGGAAAGACATTGAGAAGTCTCAGGAGGCTGAGCGTATAAGAAATACAATTAATTTTTTAGAAAACTCAGAAACCAACAAAAAACTCAAACCCAAAAGAACCCAAACAAGCTAACATGAAAGACATTCAGTCAGGTGTCAATAGAAATGCTCTATTACTTGAAAAACACTCCAGTATCTACCAGAGATTGTTGTATACTCCAAATCTTTGAAAATATTTTTCTACACGTGTTTTTTAATTTTTTTGCACATATACCTGCATCATTTCAAGCACAACTCAACAGATCCAATTTAAAGTGAATCTGGATTATGTGGAGAGGTAGCCATTTGACTCAGGCTTTCTTCTGCATCCTTTCCAGGTGCCTAACACATGTGGAAATAAAACTCCATATTTATTAACCAAAATAAATTTAACATGAAGCAATTTTGAGTCAAAATGGTGCTAAAATGTAACTTTATCCCCTAGAGAACTTTCTATTTTATTTTCGAGATTGAAATTAGACCACTATGTTATAGCTAAAAAGTCTTCTTGAGCTTGGAAAAAGTAATCTGTGTAATATACACTAACAAAGAAAGGACAGATGGGATTAGAACTTGATAGAATTCAAAAAATTAATTATACATCAGCATTTGTAATTTTTTTTTTTTTTTAAAAAAATAACCAAGAATACTTCTTGCCTTTCATGGATCACTTCATTTGTTTGCTTCATTCTTATATTTCCTATACATTTTTGGCTTTTGTGTAGACTACACCTCACATGAGATTTCACAAGTTGCTTTTTTAAGAAGTGTTTCCATGTGTATAATAGATGCCACAATATATTGTGGGATACTGCTTTAAATCATAGCCTATGTTCTCACCAAGAGGCTCAAATAAGGAGATTTTCACAACTCCCTGAGAGAATACTTCAAGCCTAATAAGCCCAGATGCTAACAGTTTTTCTTCCCAACATCCCACTACAATTTTCTACCTTTTTGCTATGATGACTTACTGCTTGTCAGATCATCTGTTCAACATTCTAATTATAGCTCCTCTCTTTGGTGTTTAAAAACTTTGGAAATTAAAAATATCTGATCAGACTTCATAATGTCAAACATTGACTCTGTTACTGATGATGAGACTGAGACTCTTTTTTATAAAATCCCACTCAAATAATTTGTCATTGGCATAGTAAAGGTATAGACAACTACTTCTGAGATTCAGTAGTCACTGAAAAAGAGTGCAAATACCTCTTTAAAGTATTTCTTTGCAGTGATAAATCTCTTTAAATGCACACAAATGTTTATCAAAAACGTTTTCTAAAATATTTATCTTCTATTGCTAAAAAATGCATAACTTAATTAATCATGCACACAGATGTATTAACTTGGTCAAAATTACCCAGCAGCTTTCTTTGATTTTAATCCAAAATCTTTAAAATTGTCATTTCATCTATAAACAGACCTTGAGAAAGAAGAATTCTTTAAGGCAATGTGCTGGGGAGCAATCCTTATGTCGTTAGTGAAAAAATGAAACATTTTATCATTTTTCCTTTTCAATTTGAACAGCTTAGTTTTGAAAGCTTCATTTAAAAAGCAGGAATATATTTATGGAAAGAGTTCTGTTTCTTTTTCCCTAAGCATCTGCTGGAACACACACACTCCCCTATAAAAATCTTATTTCTGTCTTCTAGAAGAAACATAGTTGTCCAAACCCACAAAAAATCCCTCAACGAACTGTCAACAAAAAATCCCCTCCAAACCCAAACCAAACATCTACCAAATATCTCTTGAATAAGCAGTAGAACATTATGTCAGTACTTACCGATGGGTATCTGCAAATAATGAAGAAAATATAAAGAAGTAATAGACTCCAAACACTTATATACTAGCCTTCCAGTCAGAAAACCTAGCTTCTTGGCTAGACTCTGTTACTGATCCCCTCTGACCCTATGGCTCTATTTCATCTCCCACATTTTATCCAGTTTGATTATACATTCATTTGATCCGACAACAGTTCATCCATATATAGAGCATCCAACAAGACTCTGAACTGGATAAGGCCACTGGACACTGTAATAATAATCCATTACTCTTTTGAGGTCATGTTGGTTGATCTCATGGGCCTTCCCTGCGGTCAGCTCAGTGAGTAATGATGGCTTCATATCAATCAACATCAGTTTGCAAGGGACTTTTAAGAAATAAAAGAGGCTAAATTCATAGCAAATGTTTTCTACATAAAATGATGTGACCAGCACTACCTCGATTATTTTTATTGCCCATCTCTCCGAAGTACTGATGGAATCATTATATTAGCAAAACTGTTGCTTGCATTTCCCTTTGCTATCTCCGACAAGCTCTTTTGTGTTGATGTCATTGCTTTTCAGGGATGCACAACCTGTGTTCCCTTTTGTAGCAGGGATGTTTCTAATGCAGTTTGATGTTTTCAATGATAGTGTCATGCGTACTGACACATCATACCACTCAGCAGTGGAGGCTATGTCTGTCTGCAAGTTTTGTCCAAAGTTTGCCAACATTCTCCCTCTCATTGCTGTTTTCAGAATATTTAGCTTTTGATTTTTCCCATCAGTGTTGCATTTAGCATAGATTTCTTTTTCTTGATATGCTTTTTGTATGCCATGGACAGATGATAGAGATGCTCCTGTGGCTCACTCATAGCCTGGCTTCCTCCCAGAAGTCTATCACTGTCTAAAAAACTGATTCAAAAGATGAGGATGGATAGATATCCAGAGACTAAATTTAAATGTTTGGTCAGTGGCTATTATAATCAATACATTTTATTCATATCTTCCCTATAAATCAAGGGTGCATCTTTCCCAGAATCCATTTCAGGGCATGAAAAATCATCCAAGGAACATAAGTTGTTTGAATGCCTCAAAGAGGTGAAATAAAGCAATAGCCCCCTAAAAATATAAAATCAAATAAAAAATTAAATTCAATTCTCCTAGAAATCAGAACACAAAGATAAAATTATTACACATGTATAATGCATATATGACAGTTATCTCTTTGTCAAATCACCATTGTATTGGGAGCTTCCTCAAACCAGGAATCATATTTCACTATTATTTTCTGTTTTATCAATGAGTGTTTCATATTTTTTGGATCAACATTTTGCAGAAAATCAGATGTAAAAGAAGTAGAAGAGGAGGAAAAGGGACAGCGAAGCATTGACTGACTAAAATTGGAGTTCAATCATCCGACTTATCCTTAACTGATTTCTTATGTGGCTGTAGATAATTCTCTATTTCTTCATCTCTAAAACTTGTTAGCAGCTGACTCTTGTGAGTTTGAACCAGATGAAAAATAAGATATGCTCAAGTAAACATTTCAAAAAGAAGACTCCATTTTTGGATTCTATCTCACGTGCCACAGCAATGGGAGCAGTACGTAACAGGTCTGCAAAGCTAGCTCCATGTTTCTATACATCAAAAAAGCCAGGCAACCTGCCACTGAGTTCTGACTTCTGTGGAAACACAAATCATGGGGAAAGCCTGTGGATCTCTGTCCAAACAAGAGGAGAAAACTGTATCATGCCCAGTACCCAATTGCAGAATAATTTATTATCTCTTCACTGATAAGCTGTTAGGTCTCATATGCTGGGAGATAAGAAAGCTTAGATTATTTTTTGCTCCTAGTGTCAATAGCAATGCTTTTCTGTGCCTTAAATAGTTCAGAAGCATTGATAGTTGCAGGTCTGTAGTAACAAGCAGGCCCTGGGTTGGGTGAGTACTGTCCCCAGCAAGGCTAAAGGATGATCTGGGTCTAATGTTTTGTTATGCAGACAAAGGCGATTTCATTCTCAAATACTTAATGAGACAGTACACTGGTTTTCACTGTAACTGAAAACAATCCTTGCTGCTTATTATTCTTGGAGTCGCACTGCATCAGGAACCTGCATCAACCTGAGGCCGCATATCTTTGCATCAAAATGCCCATGGCATGGTAGAAAAATGACTCAAAACTGCTTTACCAGAAAGTCTACCCAGTTATGAGAAACTTGCTCTACAGCTTTCCTGGAGTGGTCCTCACTGCCAGTGAGATTCACTGTTAGCATCCGTCTGTGAGCCTGAACCACAAAGTATGTGAGTTAGCTACAGTTCCTGATTGTGGCATTTGGTTCTTATTTCAGGCTATAAAGATTTGTGCTACTTTCCTTTCAATACACCATCTGATTTGAATCTGGTATCACCTAAAATAGCAGGCAGATACCAGCAATACTAAGGGATGAATCAGAAGTTGTCTTAAGGTTACTTCAAGTTTGTGCAAATGCTGATCACTTCTCTGAATCACCACAGGATTTACAGGGTATCTCCTGTTAACCCTGCTCCAGACATAGAATGTGACAACTAATAATTTTTCTCTGTATTTAAAAAATCCTGCTTGTGCAATTTCTGCCACTTTTCCCTCTCCTCCTTTTATTATTCACAGCATTTGCTTGAAGACAGGATCTTCATTTCAAAGGCATCCATCTCCTCTTGCTGCTCATTCTCTTCCTGAATTTATAAACCTCTATTTGCAACAACATAATCCTCTTGACATGGCCATCTGAGGTGAGGCCACAAGTGGAGGATTGTGGCTTCAGGTGGGGAAATGAGCAGCAGCAACAGATGAACTGTTAAGAAGCAGAGAAGCCGTTTTCACTGCAAATGTCCTTTGCATTACAGAATGAGGCTAGGAAAACGCAGCCAAGGGAGGACACTGAAGCAGAAAACCATGACATGAAAAGCATATTCAAATACTTCAAACAGTTGCATACGGTGAATTAGTTCTTGGAAGAGCCATATCTTAAGAAGTAAAACAATTATCTACTTGCAGTCATGCTGAGAATTAAGAATGATTAAAATTAAAAACCTCCAATGCTTCTTAGAAGCCATTGCTTTTCCCTTTCCTTTTTCCTTTTTCCTTTTTCCTTTTTCCTTTCCTTTCCTTTCCTTTCCTTTCCTTTCCTTTCCTTTCCTTTCCTTTCCTTTCCTTTCCTTTCCTTTCCTTTCCTTTCCTTTCCTTTCCTTTCCTTTCCTTTCCTTTCCTTTCCTTTCCTTTCCTTTCCTTTCCTTTCCTTTCCTTTCCTTCTTCTCTTCTCTTCTCTTCTCTTCTCTTCTCTTCTCTTCTCTTCTCTTCTCTTCTCTTCTCTTCTCTTCTCTTCTCTTCTCTTCTCTTCTCTTCTCTTCTCTTCTCTTCTCTTCTCTTCTCTTCTCTTCTCTTCTCTTCTCTTCTCTTCTCTTCTCTTCTCTTCTCTTCTCTTCTCTTCTCTTCTCTTCTCTTTTCTTTTCCTCCTCTCCCTTTCCCTCCCCTCCCATCTGCCCAGGTTTTTACCAGAGAAAGGTAGCTCATAGACAGCCCTAAACAGTGAAATCTCTCATGTTCTGTGGAGCAACACTTTGACCATGGTCTGCAGAAGCTCACGTTTTTCTCCCACTGCCATGAAAATAACCTTGCATGGGGATCTGCTAGCCCACACCTTGGCACTGAGAACTACCACATCGTCCAAGTTGCTTGTAAGGCATCAATGAAGAATTGCTGCTAAATGCATGAACATGAAAGACAATAAACTATACAGCACCCTGATGTACAAGGTAATATTTAACTGGTTTTGAATTTTACTCAAGAACGAGGGACATTGATCCATGAGATTCAGCCACCATAAAATGGAATGTTTAGTTCCTCACATCCTGGTGCAGTGAACCCCACTTGTCACAGTGCTACATGTAAATATGGTGTCCTGGAGGATAAAGGTTTCAGCTGTGAATATCCCACTGAGAAGTAGCTTTGCCTGTTTTCACTTGAAAGAAGATGGAGAGGAATGGACCAGAGAACATCTGACTTTTTTCCTGACTCTTTTCAATATAAGATACATTACCTCTGGTGAAGAGTCAACCTTGCCTGTACAAGTTCTGACATGCTTCCTTACTGGAGAAAGTGACATGACTGTTTGACATTCAGGGGTACAAGTTGCTGGGCTGTAATGTCTAGTTAAAATTGAATCTTGTACATCGCATCTTGCCAGTACAGTCAGACTCCTTAAAATTATTTGGAGGCTACAGTATTTTGATTTTATTTCCCTGTTGAAGAGAAAGGTTAATTGGATTTATTGTTTATCACTGATTGCGAATTAATGGAGGGAAAAACTTTTCCCTTCATTGATGACCAGTGTATCAGAGTCAAATATATCTGTATTCTGGTTTTGCTTTGTTCTTAATAAAAGTAGTCTCTAAAGGTGGAGAGGAAAAAAATTTATGTCAACATACTTTTGAAAATCCACTGCAACTGAAGAAGAGACATTTTTGACTTACCCATTGATTGTTAGCTTTCCTTTTGCCATGATACAAGGAAGAGGAAAATACTATACAGATGTCATAGTCTATAACAACATGAGTAACAGGAAGATTTTAGACAGAAGGAAGGGAAGGTCAAATTCACTTAAGCAAAAAGCCAAGGCAAAGAAATGGATTTAATCTATAGTTAGTGGTGTGTTATTGCATTTCAGGTTATTACCATTTGGTGATGGGTTCTGCATGTGTGTATA
>NW_008679593.1:34050-35782 GCF_000695815.1 Acanthisitta chloris | reverse complement strand
CGGAGCAGCCTCGGAGGGTTTTGTTTGTTTCGAGGCCGAGGAGCTGTGCTCGGCCCGCGCCGGGGCCGGTGTAAAGCACTGGCTGTGGGGTGAAGGTGTTTCTTGCTCTGTCGCCGCGTTGGGGATTTTCCATAGGAGAAAGAGCCAAAGGTGTTCTGCCTGGAAATTTCATTTAAATTAAAGCCTACCCCCCTCCCCCCCCCCGTCCCAATAAGTGAATCAAAATGTGCTTTTGCCACTGAAGTGAAACAGGAGCTCTGGGAGCTAAAGAAATCGCGTTTCCTCCAGGCATTGAGTGCCCAGCAGCCCAGAATGTGGTTCGGTATTGTGCTGCCATAAATGTTGTATTTTGGTTTATTCTCCAGGGTGTTAGTTTGGGGATACTCCTTGCCCTGTCCCCTAAGGTGCTTTGCTGGTTCTGCTTGTCTCTAATGCCCTGAAAAAGGGCAATATTATATGTAATCGATACATCTGCTGAAAAACGTGACATGCTCAGAAGACATTCAGGCCAGGCCTCTGCTCTCCAGGTTTCTTTGCTGACATTTTCCATGCCTTACCTCAGGCAAGTGTAAAGGAAGCTCACACATCCAATACCCACGGCTAATCCATCATATACTGTTAAAACATTTGTTTTAATTGCCCATCCACTTATTTTTTTCCTATTATATTTGCTTAATGATGGAAGAAAAATTCTGTCTGTGTTCAGTAAGGACCAAATAGGCCAGCAAAAAACATCCATCAAACATTGTAAAATGTTTTATTGTGTCCGTACTGATGTTTTTTAAAGCTGTTTTTTATTAATTAGCTCAGTGTGGTTTATGAAATGCTCTTACAGGCCAGGAAGTGACTTAGAAGAAGTAACTACTGATACTTCTGTGCGGTGACTGAGCAGCTGGAAGTCAGGCTGGATAGGGCTGTTCCTCCCAGGGATTTCACTGAACACAGACAACGCTTTTCTTCACAGTTCTCTGTGTGGTTTTTCCTGCAACCTTGCACAGTAACAAACTGAGATCCTCTTGGCTGCACATCCAGTAATCCGGTTACTCGCACTGGTGCTGAGCCTTGGCTGTTTGCTTAACCTTTTGGCTTTAATTGCTGGAGAAATAAATGGAGTTTCTAGTCTAAAGCTGAGCCGGTGGTGCTGGGCATACTTTAATTCTTGTATTTTTCTGTCTTGGTTCCTGAGTTGCGTACTAGAAGTTAAATGAATGGGGTTCAACAGGTGCTTAGATAATTGATCAAAGTCGGACATAAAGATGGAAACGGTGGTCACACATTGAAAGGGGCTGTGCAGGGAAATGGTGGAGTCACTATCCCTGGAGGTGTTCAGGGAATGAATGGTCGTGGCACTTAGTGCTCTGGTCTGGTTGACAAGCTGGTGATGGGTCACAGATTGGACTTGGTGATCTTGAAGGTCTTTTCCAGCTTCAGTGACCCTGTGATTCTGTAATTTTTCCCTCCTCTTTTTACATTGCAGGTTGAAAATGTAAAGTTACTAGATCGCTACGCCAACAGGAAGGCAGCAAATGGGACATTGTACCTGACAGCCACTCACCTGATCTATGTAGATGCTTCTGCTGAAGTCAGGAAGGAAACATGGGTATGTTGGAACCTGGGGTCTGTGGAAACAGCTACAACAAGTACTGTATATCATAGAATCTCAGACTGGTGTGGGTTGGAAGGGACCTTAAAGATCATCTTGTCCCACCCCCCCCCCCCCCCCCCAGGGCGG
>NW_008679593.1:29269-33862 GCF_000695815.1 Acanthisitta chloris | reverse complement strand
TGGCACTCCATGCTCTTGTGGCCAGAATGAACAGGTTTGGAAATTCTGATACCAAATGCTGAACAAGCAGCTGATGTGTCAGGAAATGAGCACACGAGTGACATGACTTGGTAGAGTTCACTCAAGGAAATGATGTCAGTTCAAGGAATATAAAACTTTGTGTGATGTCCTGTCTCAAATTTAATACACCAAACCATCTAAGTGGAATCTACAGCTTTTTTAAAAGTACAGAATTAACACTGAGATTACCCTGTTTTATTAATTCTAGAGCAAAATGGGAATGACAGAATATATTACACATGGGGATGGAGGGAATGCAAAGGGCACCACGTAAATCAAGCTGCACATTGGTCTCTAAAAGTAGTTTATCTGCATTTTCAGTCTCGCTTTACTTACCTTGGTGCAGTCTGGTGTTTATGAGGATTGATAAATATTGCAAATTAACTCCTTTATGCTGCAGGAAGCATAAATGGCTGATCATAATACAAAAACTTAATATCTGCTTGTACTGCTCACAGCCTTAACAGTGACAGATGTTGCTTATTTCCTTGTTTACAGATCCTGCATCACCACATTGCCACTGTAGAGAAACTGCCCTTGACCACATCTGGGTATCCACTGCTCATCCACTGCAAGAACTTCCACGTGGCTCACTTTGTTCTGGGGCAGGAGAGGGACTGCCACGACGTGTTCACCTCCTTGCTCAAGCTTTCACAGCCAGGTATTGCTGGGAATTCTTGGAACTCTAAGCTGGAAGGCTGGGCTGAGCCCTGGGAAAGCTGTGCCTGCCCCAGGTGTCAGGGTGTCAGTGCAGGAGGGGAGGATGTAGAATCAGAGTCAGCTTCCACCACAGAGGCAAGGGGTGGGCTCAGGAAGCAGAGAGCTGGCCCTGTGGACCAGGACATTTCATTCTAAAGTAAACAGTCTTGAAAGCATACAAAAAGATTGGGAGGGACTATTTACAAGAGCATGGAATGACAGGACAAGGGGGAATGGCTTCTCAGTGCCAGAGGGTAATTTCATAGTATGCTAGGGGCTTGGAATGGACCTTAGCAATCATCTAGTCCCAACCCCCTGCCCTGGGCAGGGACACCTCCCACCAGAACAGGCTGCTCAAGGCTTTATCCAACCTAGCCTTGAACACTGCCAGGGTTGGGGCAGCCACAACCTCTCTGGGCAACCTGACAACTTCCTGGGCAACCTGAAGGTTTAGATTGATAGTAGTTTTTATGAAGTTTTAGTAGGCTTTTTAGTAGGTTTTTTTAAGGTATAGTAGGTTTAGATTGGATATTAGGCAGAAATTCTTCCCTGTGAGGGTGATGAGGCACTGGCACAGGTTGCCCAGAGAAGCTGTAGCTGCCCCGTCCCTGAAAGTGTTCAATGCGAAGTTGGACATTGCTTGGAGCAACCTGGTCTAGTGGAAGGTGTCCCTGCCCATGGCAAGAGTGGAATGAGGCAATCTATGATGTGCCTTTCAGTGCAAACCATTCCAGGATTCTGTGGGAATAAGGTGGCTCCCAAAAGGATCTTCTGGTGGCCTGTGCAGAGGTCAGTTGCCCTACTGAGGCTGTCTCAAAGTGTTTTCTCCTAGCACTCACACTGAGTGTCATGTCCCATTCCTGTCCACTGTCAGTCATTTCTGTGCCTTAGCTGTTGACTCCATGCAGTTCTGCCCTTTCCAGTTGATTCAGACACTCACAGAATTCTGGAATCCCACAAACAAATGTTGGCACCTTTCATTTGTTTCCCAGTGGCATGTTGAGGCTGCTCTGCAGTTGTGAAACTTTGTGTATCACCCTGGCTGCCCTGGCTTGGAGTCAGAAAGTGTAAGCAAAAAAGCCCCAAAAGCCTGTGGTCTCTTCTGGCTCCAGCTTTTTTATTCCATCATGGATGAATCCTCGGGCTCCTTGTTCTTCTTGCAGGGCAGCATTCCACTGAGTTTTGCACCTGCCTTCTGCCTGTGGCAGCCTCTGTTTTTGGGGTGCTCCTTCAGTGAACCTTTATTTGGAGTCGCGTTATTAAAAGGGTGTAATTTGTAATTGCAGCTTGTGTCACCAGTCTGAGGGAGAGGAATTGATGGCACCAGGCAGCTTCCTTCTGCCCTTCGCACAGGACTGGCCTGGAAATACTGTAGGAAAAATGATTTTTGCAGAGATTGGATTTTTAATTGCTATTAAGGCTTGTGTCCATTCCCAGCATTTCCGTTGGGCACTTTGGAGCTTTCTTAGTTCAGAAGTTCTGATTCTGTTGCTGATCTCTGGCAGGTTTTTGGTGTTACATTTAAAAGCTGTCACTGTTCTTTGAGTTTGGAAAATTAGAGACTTGTGTAGTGCCTTGAAGTGTGGGAGCTGTAACTACAGAGGGTCACTCCAGTTCCTTTTGTCCTGTGGTTATTTGTGTAAATGCTGTAGCTCTTTCTTTTCTTGTACTTAAGGATTTTAACTGCTTTTATTTTAAAATGTCTGTGTGTGTGCTCCCTGCATGTTTTTTTTGGCAGAGCACATCATTATTCATGATTTGTACATGTGTGATGGACAGTTGTGGGTTACCTGCCTGGTAACCAGCAGCTTTATCAGCCTCCAACAGGTTTCCCTCTGCCTCTGGAGCACTTACTGCCCTGGGAATCAGCTGACTGAGTTATGGGTTGGATTTGCATTTCATGAAAGAGATTGGGATGGTAGGGATGGAGGGAGAAATGCCCATTTGTCAGACCCAGCCTGAAGCCTTTGTTGGGCTGACAGTAATATTCCACACATGTCTCAAACGTTTCTGTGCAGCTCAGAACTCACTGGTGAATGATGAACTTACAGGTGTGCAAGAGCTCTTGTGTGAACTCTCTGCAGAAAATAGATATCTTAATGCATGTTTTCATTTCTGGATTAATGGTTATGATATAAATCTTGTCTAACATCCCTGCTGCACTGAGTTCAGGAAAAATTACTGCTGTGAACCTACAAGAAGTTCTAACAAAATGTTTTAGCCTGTCTCCCTGCATGTGGGAACTGAGGTTTGGAAATCCTTGAGGATTTCAGGATGAATTGTCAGCACTTGGGACTACCCCAACCGAAACCTGTAAGGTTGAGAAGCTTTAAATTTCTCAAACACTCTCCTCTGTAGTGCTCAATTACTGATTTCCAGAAGAGTTGACCTCTCTGTAGGTCTTTGCAGCTCTCTCTGACTAGTTTGCTTCTTTCTTTCTTCTTCCCAGTGAAGCCTGAAGAACTTTATGCTTTCTCTTACAATCCTAAAATGTCCAAAGAGAACAGGGAAATTGGATGGAAACTGATTGATTTAAAACTGGATTACCAGCGCATGGGAATTCCGAACGACTACTGGGAAATAACGGATGTTAATAAGGACTATGAGGTAATTCTTGCCCAAAGTAGCCATTTAATGCAGTATCTCCTTGTTGTTATTAATGACACACAGTAGCCCTACTGCTGCAGCAGTGCTGCCTCTGGGGAGGAGTAAGATGAGCTCACTTAGTTCTAATCAAAGCAGCATCTTCTTGATGTGGAGTTGCAGATAATGGTGGTACAGAATAGAGCTACAGAGTCACCTTGGTTTGCTTTGAGCCCCCTGGCAAGGGACCAGAGGCTTGTTTTGCTAGAGAAATGTCAAACCATCTGTTAAGAAAAACCTTAGCTGCTTTTGGTATTTCCAAACCCTGTCTCACCCGGCTGGTGACAGATGTGGAGGAGAGAAGTAAATGGCAGGGATTAGGGTTGGTGGGGAGCAAGGCAGTGGAGAGGGACTAGGGAAGGAAGGGGAAAACATCAATAGAAAACATCTTTTTTTTGCTTTCTTGCTTGGATCTTCTATATAAGGGTTCTGTCATTTCAGTCTGAGCTGGCTGCTTCTGTTATTTTCCCTCTAAGGCCAAGTTGGATTTAAACAACATTAAATGAAAGCTTTTGTCAGCAAACTTGTTCAAAATCCAATTCCATGTTATTTCTCTTCCTATTTCTTCTGGTGTTGTGTAGTCAGACCTGGCTGTCAAAAAAGCCAAAGCAAGCAACTCTGAGGAAGAATCCAAAATAGTCAATCGTGAATCTCTTCCCCTGCTCTCCACTCCCTTCTCCCAGCACCTTTCTTTGCTGTAGAGCCTTCAGTTGAAGAAATACAAACCTGTGCAGTCAGAAGTGACTGCTAATTTTACCTGATCGTGGTTTTTGGATGCCTGAATTGAGATACGATGTGAGAGATGCTGTTTCCATTGGCTGATGAGGGCATCACTTCATCAGTGTGTGAAGCTTCACTTGCTAGTATGTAACTAGCTGTGCCAGAGCTTTAGGATTTCTTCAGGGTTTCCTGCTTATGTTTTAAAATGATCAAGCCTAATGTAAAAACAGGCTTGGAGAGTAGCTTATCCAAGATACATGCTGAAAAGACTCTACTTGTTTGAGGAGAAAGGATGAAGCCAGTCTCTGAGGCTCCTTCCTGAGCTGGAAGCTCCTTTCAAGTTGAGTAAGATTTGAGGGAACTTTTTAAACAGAGGTGTCTTGATTTCGCTTTTCGTGACAGAGGAAGAAATTCTTCCCTGTGAGGATGGTGAGGCACTGGCACAGGTTGCCCAGAGAAGCTGTGGTAGCC
>NW_008679593.1:26863-29144 GCF_000695815.1 Acanthisitta chloris | reverse complement strand
CAACCCAAACCATTCTGTGACTCTAAATTGGAAGCTTTCATAAAATGTGTGGATTAAAAGACCTTCTTTTAATATGTCTGGTGTGCTATGCAGTCCATGTTTTCAGATTAAGTTGTAGAATGGATTTATTCCTTCACCACTTTATTTTCTTTTGCACCTATTCCTGTCTTGTTTTTCCAAATACGTCTTAATGTATTGAGCTCAAGATGAATTTTTCATGAATTTGGAATTTTTAAGTAGTAATATCTGGTTTTTTTCTCACTTAGGTTTGCAGCACATACCCTCCAGAACTCGTGGTGCCTCGAGCTGCCAGCAGGGCAGTGGTGATGGGAAGTTCAAGGTTCAGGAGCCGAGGGAGGATCCCAGTGCTTTCTTACTTGTGTAAAGAGAACAATGTTAGTGGTTCACTGCCTGCTGGTTTGTGGGGCGGCAGGGTTCCCCTTTCTGTCCAGTTCCCTCCTAGTGAGAGGAAAGAATGAGGTCATTATTAGAGCACATTAGATCTGTGTTTGAGAACTGGGCTTCTCTTAATGGCTTTAATACTGCTTCGTTCTGAGTCACAGAATAAGCCACAGACAAACACTTGGGACACATCCAGAGCTGTACAAAAAGCCCAAATTTCCAAGCTTCCTGTTGGGAGTTTCTTTTTTTATCAGCTTTCAGCAGTTCCTTCTGGTGTGGGGTTTTTAATCTCCTGTTTAGCTAGATTAAATAATGCTTTACCAAGTTAGATGTTAACTCAGCTGGATTTTCTTAGTATTGAAGGGAAAGAACCAGCCTGAAATAAATCCTCACAAGCTCACAGTAAGTGAAGGTTTAATTTTTTTTTGCACAGAATGTAAATTTTTAACTTTGCTGCCTCAGCAGTGTTGTAGATGCTGATGTAGGAAAATGCTGTCACAGACAAATTGTTTTCCTGAGGAAGCATGCCTTGAGCTGGACACTGCATGGAGTTGTGCTGGCAACTGGTGAAATTATCCTAAAGCACATTCAGTGCAGTTCTGAACACAGAACAGTAACAGCTGATAAGGGAAGCTGTGAAAAAATGGTTTGGATAACAGAAACCAAGGAGAAAACATGAGAAAATGTGACCTTTCAGTGCCTTAAGGGCTTATAGAAAGGGAGAGGAACTTTTTATACAGGCAGATAGTGACAGGATAAGGGGGAAATTATTTAAACTGCCAGAGGGCAGGGTCAGATGGGAGAAGAGGAAGAAAGATTTTATTCAGAGTGTGGTGAGGCACTGGCACAGGTTGCTCACAGCAGCTGTGGCTGCCCCATCCCTGGAAGTGTTCCAGGCCAGGTTGGATGGGGAGCAGGTGTGGCTGCCCCATCCCTGGAAGTGTTCCAGGCCAGGTTGGATGGGGCTTGGAGCAACCTGGTCTAAGTGGAAGATGTCCCTGCCTCTGACAGGGAGGTGGAATGAGTTGAGCTTTTAGGTCCTGTCCACCCCAAACTCTTCTGAGATTCTATGAAATGCTAACATTTGGGATACTGATCATCAGGCAGAGCACAGTTTGAGGCTCCTTAGCCTCAGTACTTTCTGAAGTTTCCCAAACTTCTCAGTTTGAGAAATAGTTTCATAGTATATTAAGGGGATGGAATGGACCTTAGAGATCATCCAGCCCCAACCCCCTGCCCTGGGCAGGGACACCTCGCACCAGACCAGGTTGCTCAAGGCTTTATCCAACCTGGCTTTGAACACTGTTGGAGCAGCCACAACCTCCCTGAATAACCTGTGTTATTCACTACCCTCACAGGAAAAAACTTCTTCCTAATATCTAATCTAAATTTCCCTCTTTCAGTTTATCCCCATTGCCCCTTGTCCTGTCACTGCAGCTCCTAACATGAAGTCCCTCTCCAGCTTCCCTGGAGCCCCTTCAGGTCCTGGCAGGTTGCTCTGAGATCCCCACACAACCTTTTCTTCTCCAGGCTGAACAGCCTCAACTTCCTCAGCCTGTAACATGGCACAGTAGTGTTCCTGTGTGCCCATTAAGTAGCAGTTTTTCCATGAAGACGAAGATAGGCCATTCCAAAGGCCTCTGTCAGTGCTGTTGTGGCAGTGAGTGGTGTGTGTTGCAGGCTGCCCTGTGCCGCTGCAGTCAGCCCCTGGCCGGGTTCAGTGCGCGCTGTCCTGAGGATGAACACATGCTCCAGGCCATCCGAGAAGCCAACCCCGGGAGCCCCTTCATGTATGTTGTAGACACAAGGCCAAAGGTATCTTCATGGGGTTTGGGGCTACTTTTGTGTCTGAATTAGTAGTGCTGTTTGCAGTTCATTG
>NW_008679593.1:4463-26833 GCF_000695815.1 Acanthisitta chloris | reverse complement strand
AGGAATGCAGCATCAGCCTTCTGGTTCCATGTCTTGAATGCTTGTGCATAACACAACTGCTGTGTGAAGTGCTGTTAAGAATCCTGCTCTCCTGGAGTATCCTGGGTTCCTGAGTTCAGGAGGAGCTGATGCAACTGGTAGTCCTGAAGCGGACTGGGACAGTGATGCACTTACTGCAGAGAGCTAAGTGTTGAGTTGTAAAAAAGTCTCAGGATTCAGTTCCATGAGGCTGAAGTGCTTTTATTGGCAAACCTGGGAGGAATTGGGGCCATGTGGAATGTGATAACAGTTGAGAAAAGCAATTCCTCCTTTTTTTTGCCTTTTAAAAGTTCCACTAATGTTCTCATGTGCAGCTGGAGTTTAATACATTTCAGTTCTTCTGGTCCATAGCCACTATTTGGGGCTATGGAAGTTCAGAGCTGAGGGGTTTATTTAAGAGTATATTGAGAAAATGCTCAGAGAATTAAATCTCTAATGACAGTCACCTTGAGGAACTGAATTTAGGAACCAAATGGTTCTCTTGTAAGCATATTGATTAGGAGTGTTGGTATAAGGCAATTAAAACACAAGGATTTTCATGGCACACAAGTATTTAAGTGCAAGATTTAAAAGTGCTCTGATTCTTTTAAAATTGAGGTTTCTGAGAATCTGCTTCACTGTTCAGAGATCATAGTTACTTTGTAGACACTGTACATGTAGTTCAACTATGGCAAGAGCAAGAAGGAAAAAGTCTTTTGGAGAAAATGGGAATGTTTCGCCTGTTGTTCCATAATGTATTTTGCCTTTTTGTAGTGTGACATTTCCTAGAGATCACCTATTCTGTAATTATATGTATGTTTATATCAGTCCCTGCATGTTCTTTTGGTACAGATAGCTCTAGTGCCAAAGATGTCCACTGAAATCCATCATTGATGGCAATTTTGAGCTAAAGTATTTGGTGAAAAGGGGAGACTCAATATTTGGTGACATTTCTCCTTCTAACACAGCATGTCTCACTCAATGGTGGAACTGAAGCACTAGGGTTATTGAATAGTTTTTAAGATGTCTGAACCATATCTGATCCTTCCTTTTCTCTCCTCTGCCCAAATTAATATTGGGAGGGAGGGAGGGGAGTTTAGCTGCTCTGTTTTGTGTCACCACTAAATATTTCCTGGTAGTTCTTGAACTGGTTTGGGTAACTGTTAGCACAACCAGCTTCTTTTCTACTTCTTTTCTGCAGTTCCAGTTGGTTGCTGTATTCTTTCTGCTCAACTTGAATATCTCTATGTTTTCCTCAGGTGGCTTTATTTCATCTGTGCATGTATGTCTGTGAAAAGCTTTGGAATTCTCTTACTATTTCTGTACCACCATGTATGTATGTTCCCCTACAAATGGCTTTCCTAGTTTTGCTTTCCTAGTTTTGCTTTCCTCTGCTTCTCTCTGAATGTTCTTACGTGGCTGCACGGTCAGGGCAGGCTCAGGTCTCTCTCTCTGCTTTGATGACAGCAGTGTTCTGAGATTGGGTTGTGGTACTATCCTAAGAAATTCTATCCAGGGTCTTAATGAGCCTCAGCATATGACTAATGCACTGCAGACAGTGAAACAGCTGGAAGTACTGTCTGGGAGGTGGGGAAGTACAGCTGAGTAACAGCGTTGTTCAGGACATTTTCTGGGAGATCTGAAAAAAGAAAAAAGGACTCGCAAAACACCCTCACATTTCTGTGAGTTGTAATTTTCCCTTTCTTTGCTCTCCTGTCCCTGTTCCCTGAACCATGACAGCTGAATGCCATGGCCAACCGAGCTGCTGGGAAGGGCTACGAGAATGAGGATCACTATGAGAACATTCGCTTCAAATTCATTGGCATAGAAAACATCCATGTGATGAGGAACAGCCTGCAGAAACTCCTGGAAGGTGGGTACAGCCTGTGTGAGTGGCCTGGCTTGGTTACCCTTGGCCACTTCTGGCCAGAACCTTCTGCTGCATATCTAAATCCTACGTGCACAAGTGGGTGTGGATTGGGTATTGGGGTGGAAACACAGTCATTGCTTTGTCTGCTATATTGAAGTGGCTGAAAGTATTAATGCTGTTAAAAATGCTTTCCTGGTTGACATTTTATTTGTTCTTGTGCTTAGTTTTGTAGTGGTTCAAAAATAACATTCCTTAATTGTGCTAGTTTACATCCATCATGAATGTCTTAATGAGCCTAATTAATATTTCTCTCTAGTCTTTTTCTGTGACATTTTACCTCTAGGGTAGTCTCATGGTTCCTTCATGAGCTACTGAAAGAAAACCAACAGAGGTTGTTGAGGAAATACTTCTTTGGGTTTGCTCTGTTGAGTTTGGAGAGTTTCAGTGTTAAACGGTATTTCTGTTTTGAAATACAGTTTTGGCATTATATTCCAAAGATTTTAATCTCATAGGTACATAGTTGTTACTTTTCATTTATTTCCAATTCCTCTAACTAAACTTGATTTTAATACTTGAAACATCTATTAAATTATCATTTTAATACATGAATAGATTAATACATAAATAAAACATAAATGTTTCAATACATAATATACATAAATATAGCTCGGGTAATTAAGCTCCTTGTACGGAAAAATATAAAGCAGGGCAGAAGAAATGCTTACCTGAGCCATTGGGGATCAAGAGGGGAATTGGGTCCATAGTTCCACTGATATAATTTTGGAGAAGCTCCACTGAAGGTGATAGGGAGCAGAGCTTGGATCAAACCAGCACAGTGTGCTCACTGGTTTCCAGCACTGTTGCCATTCTTGTGCTGACTCAAGCTGCAGAACAGGGCAGAGCAGGTGCTGCAAGTCACTCTGCTTGGTGCCTGTGCTTGTTTGCTAAGATTCAATTCAAGTGCTGTCATTCAAAATAGGAGTTGAATATTTTGGTAACCAGCATAATGGTCATACTGCTTCAAAATGGTTGACCAGTTGCCTGGTCAGGTGGCACTGCAGGATCTGTGGTGACCTTGGAGAAAAATGAAGACATTCAGACACCCAAGCATGGCCTGATCACAGCTATGAGCTCTCAACTGCCTGTTCCTGGCAGATTTATTTTGTAGTGGATGAAGAGGCAGAATAGTTACTTATTTGCTCCCATACTCTTCAACAGAGATGAAAGTTCACTCCCTGGTGCTCATGGAGTGTTAGTGAGCTTTATTACTATCAGTATTTTCTGTGCTGAGTTTCATTACAGCATCTGAGTTGCCTTCAAGGTTAGACATATTATTTCCCTCTCTAAGTTAGAACTCTCCTGTCTTCACATCTCGGTGATGGTGAGTGCATGGTTGTAGATGTGTGTATGATGGTGATTTTTAGTGAAGTAACTGATCACTAAACACTTTTTATTGAAAAAGACTCAGCTGAATAAGTAATGAGTTACCATTTCAAAATAAGAGGAGGAAGAGGAGACTTTCAGAGCCTCAAGTTCTCACACAAAACAGCAACATTTAGTTCAGAATTTTGAGTATGCAATTAGGAGTTTCTATGTCCTTTAGATAGGTTATTGTGGCTTTCATGTAAAAAGTGTGGAAATTCAGCTTCAGCTACTAATACCTTTGTTTGTGTTCCCAGTGTGTGAAACGAAGTCCCCCTCAATGAGTGATTTCCTCACTGGGCTGGAGAACTCAGGTTGGTTACGGCACATTAAGGCTGTGATGGATGCAGGTGTCTTTCTTGCCAAGGTAAAACTGTACTCTAGCCTGTAGGTGAATTAAAAATACATTTACTTGTCTGTTAGGCACTGCTCCAAGGCTGTGAAGGTGTCTCTGGAGAGACGGTGGGAAAACATTGCTCTCCAGGTTGGCCTCAGTGATCCAAACCAAACCTGCAGTTGGAGAACACAGAGTGGGTCACCTCCTGGCTCTCTCCTAGACACTTCTGGGACAAAATGTAGGGGTTGGGACATTGTCCTGTACACTGTATTGCAACAAGCAGTGACTTAGGCTTTATTAGAACTCATTTTAAACACATAAATGTGGGTAAATTACCTTTATAAACCTTTCTGTATAGTAGTGCAAACAAGCTCATAAGCCTGTGCTCATTATTCAGTCACCTGCACTGCTGGAATTGAGGAATTGTTTTTGCCAGTTTATTTGCTCCTGGTTTTGTGGAGAATTAGGGGCTGCTAATTTTGATTATTCAGCACAGTCCTCATTTCTGTAATGTTTCTGGCTTTGAAGGGCAGGCAAAAGAAAAGAAGTCACTAAGGCTCTTCAGGAGTGGTAAAGGGTGTGCAGGCGACACGTGATGAGAGTAGTGAGGAGTAAATGTATTTTCTCTCTGACAGTTTTCCCATGTAGCAAGCAAGAAACTTATTTTGTGTTTCTCTTCTGCCACTGGTACAAGGGGAAAAAGGTGATCCATGTGAGAGGAAACTGGGATCAGCTCTTCTGTTTTGTCTTGAAGTTCCTAGTCCCCATATGTCCAGTTGTTATTCTTTACTCAGCCACCAAATTTTTCATCAGAGGAGGAAGGAGACTGAGAGTTCTTGGCCTTTCAGAAGACTGAGCATTTGAGATCACAGGGTCTTGTTTCTTGCCAGTCTGTTGCTGACAAGACGTGCTGCCGCATTTTGTGCTAGTTGGGGTTTCCTGTGGATTGCTGGAATGGTCCAGATGAGACATGACCAGTATTCCTCTAGGGTTTTAGGAAAATGCAGATGAAAGGTTAGTGTTGAATTCAGAAATCAACCTAGAGAGGTGCTGAACTGTTGTGTGTGGTGTGTCCTTCCCAGGCTGTGAGGGAGGAGAAGGTCAGTGTGCTGGTGCACTGCTCGGACGGGTGGGATCGCACGGCACAGGTCTGCTCCCTGGCTGGCCTGCTCTTGGACCCCTTCTACAGGACTTTCAAAGGCTTCATGGTAAGAACGTGGAATTTCAAACATTAAAAGTGCTTCCTGCATTGGAAATGTAAACAGGCCCTAATTAAATGTTTTAGGCCATTTCCTGGAACAAGCAGTAGGTGACCTATATAAAGCAGCTTTGATTCTGTAATGAGCTGTAATTGCTCTGACCAGCAATGGGCACACAGGGCAGTGGTTGGTTTACAATTCCCAAATCTTTCTTTCCTTGGATGTCCACATCAGAGCCACTAATGAGAGATTTCAGCAAGAGATGAGTGAGCAAAGGATGCAATTCTGGCAGCAATCCACCAAAAAGTGCTTTAGGAGCTTATCATGTAGGTCTGTTATCTGCTAGGATTTCCAATTGGGTGAACTTATGCTTGTATAACCTCTAGATCAGTAACATCTCTGCACCATTTCAGGCCTTTTTAAAAACTATTTCACATGAATTTGGCCATTTGCTTCTAGTGCAGCCTTTTTCTTTCTTGAAGCCATCCCTGCAGAAATACAGTGCAGTCTGGGATGTTTCTTTCCAGTCATCTCTTGTTAAATACCTGAGGAGCTACTGCTGTTTCTGAGGAGAGTTCCTGGTAAGAATCCTTGGAATCAGAACAATGCAGATTTTGCCTCCTCCAGTGTGTTGCACTGCCAGGACTGTTTTCTTGCATTCCATGCTATTATTACTATCTTTGCTTCTGGATTGGACTGCAGTCTGTTAGCAGTTAAAATTATATCAGCATGTGAAACATCTGCCTGGGCTTTGGCTGTGCTCTGAATGGTTCTGCATGAACTAAGAAACATGATCTTGCTTAGGAACAGGAGCAGTAACTAACACAGACACATCCTTGTCTGTCCTCTGAGCCAATGGTTTATAGGCACAAATGCCCTGACAGTGGTAAATGAATGCAACAGGAGTGTAAGGAATGGAAAAAAATTGAAAAGCAATATAAATGGAGTTTTCAAAGAACTCTGCTGTGAGTTCCTGCCTGCCATCTGGTCTTTAAGCCTCTGGATGATGATATCACTAGTTGATCTTTAGATATGGTCCAGCAAGGCAAGGAATAATGGATGCAGCATCAGTCACATGGTTCCTTATACATGCTTAAGGAAAACACTGCTTGCTTTTTATTTTCCTATAACTAGCACAGGCTTTCTATTTAAAAGAGAAAGATTTCATCCCATGCTCCTCAATACACAGCTGTACTTCTCATGTTCCAATTGCTGTGTTCATTTGTTGAATTCCAGTTGCTGACTTATTTTGCTGAATATCACACTACTCTTTCCTGAATTAGATTATATTAAACTGTTTATAGAATCATACTATTGTAGTATGTTAAGGGGTTGGAATGGACCTTAGAGATCATCTAGTCCCAAGCCCTTGGCCTGGGCAGGGACACCTTGCACCAGAACAGGTTGCTCAAGGCCCCATCCAACCTGGCTTTGAACACTGCCAGGGTTGGGGCAGCAACAACTTTCCTGGGTAACCTGTGCCAGTATCTCACCACCCTCATGGGAAAAAACTTCTTCCTAATAGCTAATCTAAAGCTATCCTATTTCAATTTATACCCATTACTTCTTGTCCTGTCACTGCAGTTCCTTACAAAGAGTCCCTCTCCAGCTTCCCTGTATCCCCTTCAGATCCTGGCAGGTTGCTCTGAGGTCCCCACAAAACCTTCTCTCCTCCAGGCTGAGGAGGTTAATTCTTTTAGTTCAGTATGTTTAGATAGTGTGATTTTAACAACATAGAAACTCCCTCAAAATAGTACTGGGCTTATTTGAAATGAGTTCTGATTGCAGCATTGCCACTGCACTGGTAACTGGATAATCTATAAATCACAATTACTATTTCCATTGATTTGTGGGGATGTACTTGGAACAGGAGAGTCAGCAGCTTGTCAGCTGTTTAGGCTTTAACACCAAAGGCTTCATTTTGCTTCTCCTAACCAAAGTAATGCTCTTGTTTTAATCCCTGTTTGGAAACTGCAGGTTCTGATAGAAAAGGAGTGGATTGCAATGGGCCACAAGTTTTCACACAGGTGAGAGGAGCACATTACCTTGGGTGCCGTGATTGGGTGAGGCTTGGCTGTGGAACTGATAGAGTGTGTTCGGGTTCCTGTGCTCCCATGAAAAACTGAAGTGAAAATACAGGACAGAGAGGAGAAGATTTAGAAAATACTGGAGTTGATGGCATACAGCCTGTCGTATCTGCTAGGGCTGTTCTTTCATCAGGGGGTTTTATTACCTTACAAAATTATAGTCTTGAACAAATTGTTTGAATTCTGAGTGGTTTTCTACCTACAAAATTGTGTCATTTGTGGAGTGCTAATCATAGAATCATTATGGTTGGAAAAGACTTCCAAGATCATCAGGTCCAACCATCAGCCCAGCACCCCCACCATGTCCACCACTAAGCCATGTCCTCAAGTGCCACATCCACACATTTTTTGAGCACTTCCAGGGATGAGGACTCCACCACTGCCCTGGGCAGCCTGAGCCATCAATAATGGTCTGACAAGACATGTTAATTTTTCTGCAGTCATCTCCTGGAAGAAGATCTCAGCTAATGTTTTTTCGGGACTTTTACCAAGTTCAAAGTATGAACATGAGGAGAACTGGAAGAAAACTTTCCAGTTTAATGGCAAGGGGATTCTTTTTGTGCTGGGAGACACAGCATTTACCCCTGTTTGTTTGCATCTCTCTAGGTGTGGCCATTTGGATGGGGACCCCAAAGAGGTGTCCCCTGTCTTCACTCAGTTTGTGGACTGTGTCTGGCAGCTAATGCAGCAGTTTCCCTGCTCCTTTGAGTTCAATGAGAGGTTCCTGCTCGAAATCCATGACCATGTTTACTCCTGCCAGTTTGGCAACTTCCTTGGGACCTGCCATAAGGAGCGTGAGGATCTCAAGTGAGTTGGCAGTTTGTAGGACCAACAGTCCAGAGTCACCTGAAATGGCAGCAAAAGGGTCAGGTTTTGTGTGTGTTTTTCATGCCACTGTAGATTGGTTAAGGGTGACATGGTCTTGATATAATAGTTTCATAGTATGTTAATGGGTTGGAATGGACCGTAGGGATCATCTAGCCCCAACCCCCTGCCCTGGGCAGGGACACCTCCCACCAGACCAGGTTGCTCAAGGCTCCATCCAGCCTGGCTCTGAACACTGCCAGGGTTGGGACAGCCACAACCTGTGAGTTGTGGGCAACCTGTGCCAGTGTCTCACCACCCTCACAGGAGAAACTTCTTAATACATAATCTAAAGTTCCTCTTTTTCTATTTATCCCCATTACTTCTTGTCCAGTTCCTAACAAAGAGTCCCTCTCCAGCTTCCCTGTAGCACCTTCAGATACTGGATAAATGCTTATGTTCTACAGTGTGAAAAAAATGATAGATTAGTGATATCCCAGAAGGCAGATGTTTTAATTTGGACCACAGTAATAACTTGCAGATAGCCCTTCTGGAGTGGATAGTGTCCATTTGAAATGATTAGGTATTCCTCCATGGTGATTCTTGTGTTTCTGAAATTAATCAGACAGTGTAAAAATACTCCTTAGCACCATTACATAACTCTACTCCAAACAGCTCAAGCTCTTAATCCACTTGCTTCTTCTTTGTAGTGATCATATGTTATTTGTACTTGACAGAATCTTTGAGAAGACCCATTCTCTGTGGCCTTTCCTCTTACAGAGGAAGCAGGAATTGAGAAATCCTTTGTACAGAGGGTTTACAGCTTACAAAGAGCTTCAACCAAACACACTACCTTTCAGTTTCCAGTAAGTTACTTACTTAAGAAGGGGAACATTTTTCACCGTAATGTAGATTTGGTGATTCAGATTTAATGCAGTAAATTTGCACCAATTAGCTTGGTTTGTTTTGCCTTTCCCCTCCATTCCTCATCCATCACCTGAGAGTAGCAGTGATTGTTAAATGTAATTGTTAAATAAAATCTCATAGTATAGTTTCATAGTATGTTAGGTGCAGGTGCTGTCATTTAAAATAATATATTTTATTCTGTGTTGAGAAGAGGGTGGGGAAAGGCAAGGAAAAGTACAACTTCACATGTGTGGATAGAACCACACACCCCTGACTGCTTGCTCTGTGATGTTGAAGTGATCAGCAGACAATTGTTTAAGCAAGTTCATGCTTTCCTCCTTTTTAATATATATGAAGGAAGCATTTCAAGCAGGTATTTGGGTGCCCAGTCACAGCCAGGCTGATGCAGTCAAGGGGTTTGTCCCAAGGAGAGGGTGCTGGGTGCCATCTGTTTGCTTGCCCAAGAGGTTAACAGGTGAAGTGGTGAGTTTTGGTTTGGTTTTGGCTCACCCCTGGGCCCTGAGCAAGAAGGGGCTGCAAATGTGCTTCAAATGTCTTTTTAAATGCTGGATGTGGCTGCTGGTGGGCAAAGGATTTTAAAAACAGTTGGGAAGTTGGGCAAACAGGATTTGAAGGTGAGCTGCCCAAGCCTCCAGGGAGTCTCCTATAGAAAAAGCAGTGTATTTTCATCCCATGCTAATGCCTATTCCAGGCAGTTTTAACTTCATGAAAATTTGCCCATCGATTCTGAATTTTTTAATCCAAGGCCATGGCAGTTTTTAACAATCAATTACTAACCTGAATTTATTGAAAATTATATTCTTAAACAGCAGCTGGTCTGTTGGCAGTAGTGTCCAACTGACCTCCTAACTCCCTTCTCTTGTCCTGTTCCTGAGGTTTTGGTGTGGGATGTACAATCGCTTTGACAAAGGAATGCACCCTAAGCAGTGTGTGTTGGATCACCTGCTGAGCTGCATGAGCCAGAAGATGAAGCTGGAGGACAATGCCTCTGAACTGGAAAATGTGAGTCACAAAATGTTTAAAGTCACAGGATGAGTTTGGCAAATGTAACGAGGATTGAACGTTGGCATTGAACAGTTGTTGAAACAAGCTTGGCAGAATCGGGGGTTAAATGACAAAATTGTGCTTGCAGTAGCTTTTCTGTATGTATTACAAAATTCCTCACACACAAACAACCTAAAAACCATCTAAAATACAGTAGTAGCAGAGCATCTAAAAATACACCTGTGAAGAACACTGTCAGTGTCCTTTGCTAGGTGAACGTGAACACTGAAAACTTCAGCTTCCTTATTTGCACACTGATGTGTGTATCACTCATGTAAGGATCTGTGCCCATGTACTTCGATGCTGGATTGCAGAGCTGGAAAAGAGGCATTGCCACAGAGCTGGTATATTGACAGCTGGTTTTGTACAGAATCACCAGATCGATCAGGTTGGAAAAGACCTCTGAGATCATCAAGTCCAGCCTATGATCTAACACCACCATGTCAACTAGACCGTGGCACTAAGTGCCATATCCAGTCTCTCCTTCAACATGTCTGACATCTGGGAATAGGAGCTTGCATCAGTTTTGTTTAATATCTTTTTATTTGTGTAGAAACTTCCTTTCCTGGATGGTCCTGTGCCCAGTGAAGTTTGCTCGTCATCCAGAGCAGTACATCCTGCTACCAAAACCTCAATGCCAAACACTCCTCAGGACTATGGAGGGGGAGCCCCCCCTGTGCTGAGCAATGGCCCCTCAGCAGGGGCTATGGCTGTGGGGGCAGGAGAGGAGCAGCAGCCCAAGGAGACCCTGTCCCAACCCCGGGACACTGCGGTGGTGTCGGACTCTGCGGTGGAGGACGGGAGGCCTGAGCACCAGGGATGAGCTCTGGGACTGCCTGGTGAAGAGGCTGTGGTGGGGTGAGGCCTGTGGGGCTGTGCCTCAGGGATGCAGCCCCCCCACACTTGGAGCTGAGCATGAGGATGGGTGTGAGGGAGCTGGGGAGCAGCAGTCTGGGCTGGGGCACTGCTCTGCAGATGGAGTGGGGCAGGTGCACCTGCACCCAGAGCTGCCCACGAGGCTGCCTGGAGCCTTTGTAAACTTGCTTTGCAGTGGCCACATGTGTTTAAGGTTGCTGACTGCCTGCCAGCACTGGTGTTCCAAGCTGAAGGGAATCTTGCCCAGTGAGCTTTGGAGCTGTGCAGTGTTTGTGACTGGAGGAGGAAGGATGTTTTGTTCTCAGTGCTGGTGCAAGGGCATCTTCAAATGATAGCAAATTTCAGTTCAGCTTCAAACGATAAAAACCCCCAACCTTTCTTAGCTGTGAATGAGTCTCTGCATGACCCTTGCCTTGTAGCAGAACTGGTTCAGTTTTTGTTTCCTATGCATATTTGTTACACAAAACCAAACCCCTGTGCCTTTTTCTGAGACCATTTTAATGTCCAGCTATGCCTTGTGCTATTTTTCTTATTGTAGTGTAGAGTGTAGTGTTGAGTCTTCTTTGTAGTCAGTATTTTGAAATGAGATTTTTACCTGCTGCAGCTTCTCCAGGAGCTTTGCTGATCCCCTGAGTTCAGTAGCTTCTTTCTAAGCCAGCCTTTCGAAGAATAAGCTTTTATTGACCTCATTTACTGATGTGAGGCTGCAGCAAGGCACAGAATTAGTCTGGAACACATGGATGTTTGACCAAAGGGAGGATTAGAAATGAGAAACGGTAGGAAAATGTTTTATGTGGAGTTTTTCCCTCTTGTTTTCTCATCTTGGTTAAATTGAAGAGAGTAGCTCTGTTGGAAGCTGGGATCAGTGTGCTTTCCCCACATCCATTGATGAGGCAGCAATTACAGATGTATTGTGTCTCAGGACTGAAATGGGGCCCAGAATTATTCTTTCACATGCTGAGTGATTATGGGGAATGTTCTCTTGGGTGTTAAAATTCCATGAACTTGGAGATGTTCTGTCTGTGCCATCAAGACATGGTGAATTGAACAGTATCCGTCGTGGCAGTGGACTTTGTCATTCTGTGAAACTAGTGACAAAAGGTAAATTGGGACTTGACCCCTTGTTGGAACACGAAGTGATGGACATCTTGGCATGTGGCTGTGGCTCCAATTCTTCTTAACACCTCTTGGATTCTTCATAGTGCTGTAATCTCAGCTGCAGATACTAGTTCAAAGTTGCAGATTTAAAACAGATGTGTATATTACATTTATACAGAAGCCCTGTGTAGAAACAAAGACTTCTCTCCCCAGGCAATGGGTGGCCCAGTGTCAAAGCAGGTTTCATATAAAAGTGAAAGCACAACAGAGTTTATTGCAAGGTTCACTCTACTACTTACCAGGTGGTTAAAGCACACAGAGAAAAAAAACAAACTAAAATAAACCCCAAATCAATCTAAAACTAAAATCAACCAACAATTCTCAGCATGGAGACTGGGGGTGGGAAAGGTTCAGGATGAAAAGGAATAAGAGAAACCTTCCCCTTGAGTCACAAGCTTCAGAGTGGAACCCCCTGCAGGCTGAGCCTGGACTTGACCAACAGTTTAGGCCTAAAAGTATCATGGAATCATTAGCAGCACTAAAACTTAACAGCACTGAATAGCTGAAGTTAAACAATTTAAGATTCATTCAGAACTCACTAGAGCACAACAGTAACTCACAGGCTGAACTTATTTTAAAAATCTAGAGGACCTAAGAATCCAGAAGAGCAACATTCCTAGTACATTTGCTGTAGCATATTCCCACTCACACCACACAGACCTAAAGGGTTTGTACAGGTATATATATCCCTGTGAAAAATTCCCCTGGAGTTCAGGGAAGGACTCAGGTCAGTGCCTTTGTGAAGGGTTGAGGTGTCAGTGGTGGCATTTGATGCTGAGCACAACAAACTGGAGAGTCCCCAGCTCTGAGAGGTGTCCTGCTCCAAGGGACAGCTGCTCACAGCCCCCTGCAGCCCAGGAGAGCTCCAGGTGTGTCTCTCAGGACTTCAGGTTTTAGGTTAGCAAGAGAGTTGGCTTTAGTCATAGTCATTTTCCATCCTGGCCACAATTCAGGTCCTTAATTTCCTTGGAAAGGTCGATAACAAAAATGTTTTTTCCACTTGGGTTGTTATTCAGGCAAGACAAATCAGTTTCCAAGGCTGTTGGTTAACACCAGGAGCTGTTAGGCAGCACTAGTTCCTGGGAACAGACAGTGTGTGTGGTAAGCCCAAGAGGAGCTCAGGCCAGGGGCTGTTGACCAAGGCCTAATGAGCATTTCTGAGATCACAGCATGGCCTGAGGAGGGTGGAAGGTGCACTAACACCCCCAGGAAAGCTGTCCCACAGCCCCTCTGTGGACGAACTTCTTTAGAGACGCTAAATTGCAGAGTCCCTCTGTCCAGCTTAATTCAGGATGCTTTTCTGCTTGCTTTAGAAGCTGTTGTTTCAGTTAGGTGCTGCCATTAGGTTTTAAAATCAGTTTTTTATAAAGTTTTGAAACAAATTGGAAATATTTTCTAGGTTAGCCCTCCCAATCCATGATGAAAAGTAGAAACATTCCATTATAACATTATAAAATGTAGTAGATGTGGCTCATGTGCTGATAACCCACAGTAAGATCACTGGGTTAGCTTCAGTGCTCAAGGTAGAGCAGAAAAAAAACAACCAGAAACTCCCCTGAGGGTCTCACTTTGAGTAAGAAAATACCTATTTTATTAAGCACATCGAAAGTCCTGAGGGAAAAAGGCACTACCTAAGAACAGAGTTTCTTCACTGCCTGGAGTGACAGAGAAATTTTAATCTTGGGGGTTTGTCAGTCTTACAGCAAGTAGTTGTTTTCAAGGCAGGAGTGGGGGCCACAGTGTGTGGTTGATCAAAAACTGAGCATGTGAGGTACTGCCTCAGTGACCAATGGATCAGCCCTGGCTTTTCCTTCTGGGTGGTACAGGAGGGCAGTGGGTAGCAAGCACAACTTCTTGGAGAACACTCTCTTGGGAAATGAGGCCAAGACAGGCACTTTTAAGGACCAGCTATTCTAGAAGTCATCAGTTCTTTTAATATCTCTAATTTTCATTAGAGACACAGAGTTGTAGAGAGGTTTGACTGACTACTGAAGGATTTAGACATTCCATTGGTTAATCAGTGTGTAAAACCATCTTGGAGAAGGTTTCTATTAATGTTTACACATTGGAATTGCTGTAGATGACTTTGGAAAAGTGTAATAATAACCTTTGTTTATTCCTAAAATGTGACTGACATCTCCACAAATCCTCTTAACTATACTATGTGTGTATAACCACCAACAGGCTGCTTCAGACACTGAAAGTGTTAGTAAGTTTTTAGTAATCCTGCTGCTTTGGACTTCGGTAATGGAACAATTGATAACTTTATACTTGGAAATTCCAAACCTACCCCAAAAACCAAACGAAGTTCATGCTCTCTCTTTTTAAACCTTTTGGATTCAATGTCTGCGGACTTGGACAAAGTCTACAATGTATTCAAAGTCATTCCTACTGGTGCTGTGGTTTATGGAGATGGAAAAGATTCCAGGCTTTCTGGCTTTCAATGAGCATGTTGATTTGAAAACTGATTAACAAGAGGCTTTTTAGTTTTGATGGTAACTCTTGAGTATTTGGAGACCAGAAATGGAAAGCTGTTCAGAGCACTGCAGCATATCCTCAGGTCAGGTGGGATTGACTTCCCAGAGCCTTCCAGAAAGCCTCTGTTCCCTCCTGTCAGAGTGCCCTGCTGACAACCGTGACTTGATCCCTGAAAATGTTAAAGGAAATGGAAAAGCTGTTACATAGGAATCTACTTATGTAAGCATTGTGAAAGTTACTGTAACTTATTTGTTCCTTGTGGAGCATCCACACATCCCAAGGTCATATACTGGTTTTATTTGGCTCTGTTCAGTAAACAATGCAACTTCTTCCCAGTTGGATTCCTCTGACTGGGAGAACTGGGAAGGAGGAGGGATCTGATTTGCTGCAGACAGGCTCTGTTTGTGGAAACCTGTTTCTTCTTGGGAGCTCCTCTTCCTTCACCAGGCTACTCCATGGCTTCCTGCCTGTGTGTAGTGTCTCTTGTGCTACAAGTAGCCTTGCAGTGTGCAAGTGCCTGTCATATTCTGTGCTAAAACTACTACTTTGGAGTAGAGAAGGAACTCCTGTAGCTTTAGTTCTCAGTTGAAATGTCTCAATGTGAACCTCACTCTGGTGGATTCTTAAATTGTGCTTTGTTTTGCAGTTGTCACCTGTGGTAGAGAAAAAGCAATTGGTGCTGTTTGATCTGCAGAAAAAAGGGAGTAATTGGCTTGTCCATAGTTTTAGTTCTCCACTGGTCTCTTTTATGGCAGAGAAAAAGCAGTTTGGTAAAGCCTTTAGGTCTAACATGCTCCTGGCTGCATGGTCTGTTCATGTGATTGCTTTTCAGTTAAGTCCTCAGAAGAAGAATCCGCCTACAGTGTGGGTGCTCACTGGTGCACAAAGCCACCCTGACTGGCATGGATGAGGTGGCTTGTTTAGGGGGAGCTGGTAAGCTTTGGTTGGCTTCAGGAAGCTTCTGGAGTCCTGGAGAGGAAGGACTTGCTGGGAGCTGAAGGTGTGCAGAGCTTTGTGGGACCTTCGCCTCCCATCAGACTTTGTGGGGCTACAGGTGGGAATCTCTGTGATAGGGAAGGGCCCCATGGCTGTTGTTTCCATCAGGTTTGGAGATGATGAGCCCTAATAGGTGCTCACAAAGCTTTAGCACCCACAGGGAAGGTATTTAAGAGAAGAGCTCTTGTGCCAGATGCTGCTGCACTTCCTTCTTGGCAAACTGCTCTGTGGAGGTCATTTCTTAGCACGTGGTAGTGATGGATATTCATGAGTGACCAGGAGAATTCCGGACGTGTCTGTATTGGTCCCCTCCGTGTCCCACCACTGTGTGTTGAGTGCTGGGCTCATTTTTTTAGGGACCTGACCCAGTTATTCCTTGTTTCCAGCCTGTCCCTCAGGCACTCCCCATGCCTGGGGCGGATGGGGGAAGAATCTGCTCTGAATGCTGCAGCTTTGTTAATTACCAGCACTCGATTAATTAGCTGAGGAACCAGATAAAGTCCACGTTTTGGGAAGCATCTTCAGCACTAGGCAGCCAGGTGGGGGCCAGATGCAGTGAGTGTTATTTGTCAGGACTGGTGTTCTGATGACATTAATTTAACGCACAGCACTGTCTCCTCTTGGCACCTCTGAGCTGCAGAAGCAGAGCAGGAGGAGGGCAGCTCCAATGGCTGGTGTCTATCTCTTCTCGTAATCATTTCTCTCTATGTTCATCTCTATTTAATGTAGCCTCCAATGGCTGGTGTCTATCTCTTCTCATAATCATTTCTCTCTATGTATGTTCATCTCTATTTAATGTAGTAGATACTACTGGGATAACTCGTAGCACTGGATCTTGTCCTACATAACTGAGCACAGATGGACTTTCCCTGTCGTCCACAAACTGCTCTCTGTAGGAACATTCCTAAAGCTGTGCATAGTGCTGGCTGGAGATGTAACTTGCTGTTTGTGTCGGTGTCACTGCTGAGGGACAGTTGTTGTGGGTGATGAACTCCCTTGTCCTGGCCTCTGTGTGTCAGTTTGGTTCATGCACTGCTTCAACCAACATTATCCCATGTCCAGAGAGCGCAGTGTGTTTGCTCTCTAAATATGTTTGTCCCATGAAGTTTCACTTGTATTACAGTTTATTTTTATTCCCTACCAAAATAAACACTTTGCCTTTTTCAGGTCAGTGGCTGCTCTGTTTATTGGTTCGTTTGCTCAAAGCACAACCTCACGCTTGGAAATGTGAAGTCAATTAAAGGCTTTTAAGTAATGAGCTTAGCTCAGAGTGAGTGTGGTGCCGCTTCCCCTGCCTTTACAGATGAGAAACTGGGTGGCCTCGCTGGTTTGGGGAGGGACTGTGCAGTGCAGCACTGCTCAGGGTCCTAAAAAACAACCCCAAAAATCATGTTATTATGAAGCTGCTTTGCCTTAAGATCTTTTGTACACTGTGCTACTCTGATTTTTTAAATTATTATTAGGTTTTTCTTTATATATTAAAACCAAATATCTTCTCAGTGTTTTCTTCCTCCTGGAAAGCTGTTTGTCCCTCACCCACCTGTCTCCAGGTGTCTCCAGGCTGACTTGAAAAGCCTTCTGAGGAGGAACCAGATCTGAGCTGCTGTAAGGAGCTGAGGCTGACCTCTGTGGGCAGTGTGTGCATCCAGGTGAAGAGATTTTTTTCTGATGCCTTTTGAGTGAAAGATCTGCAGTCCATCTGCTGATGGCGTCATTTCAAAATACTCCTTTATCCCATTCTTTTCAATCAGGAATAAAGAGTCAAGGCAGGGTGTTAAATTTTTTGATGGCAGACAAGAAAGAGGGAGACTCTGAGTGCAGAACTTGCCTTGTGTTTATAAACCAGACTGAAATTGGCGCTTTATTAACTCAGAGCTGTGCAGTATCAGTCAAATCCTACAATTAAATCTGCAGAGTGGGGAGGAATGAGGTGATAGAAGTTTATTTGATGTTTTTAAGTCTTTACCAATTGCTTCAGGCAGCCATTTGGATTGGGAAATGCATGTGAGTGGTTTAAATCTGTGCCTGGCAGAGAACTGGAGGCTATTTTAGTAATAATTTTTAAAATAAGTATTTGGAGGTTTCTAAGACTCGTGAGGGAGATAGGAGACCTGCGGGCTGGGGATGGGACCTGCAGCAGAACATGCTGAGGGGCAGCAGGAGTTGAAGGATCCATTTTTCCCAGGTCAGTTTAGCACTAGAGTGTTTAGTCTTTGGTCCTAAATACAAATATGCCTGAGCTGCCCCATCAGTCAGCACAGGATGAGCCTGTGAACCCCAGGAACAGCCCCCAGACCTGTTACCAGCCCCTGAGAAATGTTTTCCACTGCACTGTGCACCTTAAAAACAGGTATTTTCTATATACTGAGGCACAAAACCAGGCCTGACACTTGGGCACACTCAGTCCCCAGATGTTTCACAGCCATTTTCCCCTTCTTGCTAATTTTAGATGTTCTTAATGTTGCCAGTGAAATCCTTCATTTACCTTAATTAGACTTGCCTTGCATTTAATTGGATTATTAGCATTAACACTGACTAGAATTGATAAAGCTGCAATTTACATTTGGGGAAAATTTGGACAAAAGGTGCTAACTGTAAATTTCCTCCTATGCAGTCAGTTTCTAGATTTGAGTGTTCTCCTGTGATCTGTATTTTCCTTCTCTTTAGGGGAGTGGAGGGGGTGGAGAGGGCTACAGAATCCAGGAGCCTTCCGAGTAATAACCCTTGGTAGGGGTTGTAGTAAGTAATAGCCCCTGGTAAGGGTTACTCAGTAATGACAGTTAGTCAAAGCAGAGCCTTCTGGGGTTGGAAAAGTGAATGCTGCTAGGAATCTGATTGTTTTTTCCTCTCTCTTTCAACAAAGAACAGATCTCAGAGTCTGCTCAGCCGTAGGAGGGAAACAAGGAGTCCGTTGTGAGTGGGAATCCATAAATACATAGACATAACCAACCCCTGCATGGACTTGTAGGGTGAGCAGTGCTGCTCCCAGCTGGGGGCTCTGCAGGTGAACAAACCTGTGCCAGGCACATGTGGCTGCCCCAGCCCATTCCAGGCCAGGCTGGATGGGGCTTGGAGCAACCTGGGCTAGTGGAAGGTTCCTACCCCTGTGGCAGGGGGTGTAACTGGATGAGCTTTAAGGTCCCTCCCAACCCAAATCATCCTGTGATTCCATGCTCCAAAAGGGAAGGAGCTCCTGGAAGGCAGGGGCAGCAGAGCTGAACTCCCGCTTCCAACTCTGAACTCACTCCAATGCTGCCAAAATTCTTCAAGGAATTGCAGCTCGCAGAGGAGAAGAAACAGTTGCTGTATTCCTCCTGTATATTTTGTGTTAGTGCACCCAATGAAGTGGGAAGTGCCCAGGAGCTGTGGCTGCGCAGGGCAGGCAGGGGATGCTGTGCAGACAGGCGTTCGTGCCCTCTCCTGGTAAATACCTGAATCACGGCACTGCTGGAGCCACTTCAGGCTGGGTGGTGAGAAGGTGGCCGGGAGACTCCGCAGGGAGAAGTGCTGGAACGCTGTGAGCAGCTGTGCTGATCAGCACGGAGAGAAACTCCAAGGCTTCCCTGAGGTGTGGCTACTCCGAGCTCCAAGGCAGGAGGCAGAAGTAGCCCCATGCAATAAACTCTGCGTTTCCGACCTTGAGGACTGTTAGTAAATCCTTAATCCCTGCAAAATCATTTATTTGGGACTGTTTAGCTCTAAACTTTGAAATCAGAATGCTTAGCAGTCTTAAATCCGAAAGCTCATTAGCTCTCCTCAGCTGTGTTAATAACCATAATCTCTTTAATGGAAGCAACTCTGGACAGGATTTACCTTCCCAAAAAACCTTATTGACTGGCATTAAATATACTTCTGCCCTCTAATTCTTCCCCAATTAACAGAGAGCTGATAAAGAGTTGCTTTGCCTGGGGCACAGCCTGAGTCAGCTGGCAGCTCAGGACAGCCTGTGCACACCGAGAGCTTGGGCCCAAGGTGAAGGCTTTTCCCGACTCCTTGGCCATCCTGGGAGTTTGAAGCATTGGGAAGCTTATCCAAAATGGGTCAGGCTTATCAGTCAACTCTCCCTGGGCTCCTGTTTGGGGTTTATCTGGCTCTGCTGAGGTAAATACCCAGACAGGATGGATGTGACACACTCCTAGTGAAGCACCAAGAGATGTCAGTGTGTGCTCCCAGCTGGGAGGGGTTTCTTAGCCAGTGCTTCCTCCGTGTTGCCTCATAAGTATTCGGTTTAATCTGCTCCTCACCAAAGAGCTGCTCTTGTTTCTAAGATCTTTCTTGGTTAGCAACTTAAACAGCAGCAGCAACAACAAAAGAATAAGCAGTTTATCATTAATTTTCTATTCAAGGATTTTCCTTTCATCTCAAAGTTTCCTACATTTCACATTTTCTAACACATACTCACTCTGTTGTCTGCATTCCCTTTTTTCCTTTTATAACACTCTGTCTTTTTAATGGCTGCTTTGATTTCTACCATTTGTGGAAGAGGTTTCCAGCCAGGCTTGGCTTTTCTGCCTTGCAGCATCCCTGGTATCGTTGCAGCTTGTTGACACTCAGTGAACCCTGAACTCTCTGCTTCTGCTCCCATGTTTATCCACGTAATACTCCATAATTCCATTCATAGTGTTGGCTTGTGGACATTGACCTTTTTGAAGTAATAATCTGTTTTTGAGTGAATTGGGAGAGTGAAACTATGAGGAAGCCAAAAGTGTAAAACCAATCAATATTGACCTTTTTCCTGCTCTCCAAGGTTTTTCACAGCATGGCCTCAAACCATGAGTGTGGTGGTGACAGCAGACACAGCGGACACGGTTTCCAGAGGCCCCTGATTTCACTTCTTGCAGCAATGGAGATTTTCCTGCTGGATAATTTGGTTCCCCTCTTGTTATCTCGTACTGCTGATAACACTGGCTCAAACTGTCAGACCTGCTCTGCCGCTGAGGAGCTTGGAGAAGGTTTAAAGGGAACTGGATACAATACAATTACACTTCCCAGCTGACAGCTTTTGATAAGACAGCCTCAACACTGCTTCCCTCTGCTTTTGTTTGCCTTGTAAACTTTTCTGCCTTCCTCCATGCTGCTCAATTTTTTGAAGCCAAGGCTGTGGTTCAGAGAAGCAGCCACAAGAGAGGCTGAAGGAGCAGCTCAGGGGGGAGATATGGATCATCTTCAGCACCTTTTGTCCTTCTGGTGTGTAATAAACTATTTTGGATGTTGCAAATGGCCATTTGTATTGCTCTGAAAGGGGATAAAGCACTTGGGAGAGGGGTTAAGAGGGAATTTAGGTGCCTGGTGGCAGTCAAAGTAAGATAGAGGCTGGAGCTGCCCTGACAGGGGACCCCAAACTGCCAAGTTCCCTGCAATTTCTGTGAGGAAATGGTGAAGGAAACTCTTCGTTGTCTGCTCACATGGGTCAAGCAGCTTCCACCACCTGTCCTAGCCTCCCCCCACCTCCCTGCCCTCTATATTTACCCAGGGGGAACTTTCCAAGAATGGAAGTGGTAAGATAAAACCTCCGAGGGGCTAAAATTAGCCCCAGCACCCTGGGCCGGTCCCTGCCGTGGCATTTCAGCTGTGAGCTTGACAGCCTGTGGTGCACAGAGCGGCTGTCCATCTCCAGCACAGCAAGATCCTCTCTCTTTTACTCCTGTTTTTTGGTTTAAACCATGGGAGAACTTGCTCTGGGCCCCCCACAGCCTCACCTGCCCCAGCTGTGAGCATCTCCCACTTCCCGAGGTAAGGCACCACCAGGACCTCTTGGCAGCATCAGGAGTCTGAAGGTAACTGGTAACCAGTTGTACAAGTGTGTGTTCTCTGTCACAGCTCTTTTTTGGGGTGTCTGTGGTTGCTGAACAGCTTCTTTCACCTCAAGAGGTGACAGCTATGGGGGTGGTAAGGCACTGGCACAGGTTGCCCAGAGAAGCTGGGGCTGCCCCAGCCCTGGAAATGTTCCAGGCCAGGTTGGATGGGGCTTGGAGCAACCTGAGCTAGTGGAAGGTGTCCCTGCCCATGGCCAGGGGTGGAACAAGATGAGTTTTAAGGTTCCTTTCAAGCCAACCCATTCCATGTTTCTGTGAACTGTGGTTTGAGTTCTCGTTGAGGAACCTCTGTGAGCTCCCCATGCGAGTGCTTGTTCTAGTAACCTTCCTTTGGAGATGCTAGTTGTGTGTTCAGGAAATGTTACAGCTGGTTTTTAAGTTTTCCCAGACCATTTCCCTTGGCAACATAACTGGGAATCTAACTTCCTTTTTCCATCCACTTTGCAATAACCTCCCCACCCCATTAGCCACGCGGGTGGGGGGATCCCAAAGCTCCAGAGCTCATTATCAGTGTGTCTAATGAGTAACAGTAGTGTTACAATTTCGCACATTTCTGTATAAATTGGGGTAACAGGTGGGAGCCCAGCAGAGCTTTGCTGTCTCTCGCTGCCATCCGACTTGTCCCACTTAGCCCAGCTGTGCCGATGGCCTCACGCCGGGTCCCCCCGGGCTCACATGGGTCCCCCCGGGCTCGCAGGCTGTGCCACCACGGGCAGATGTGGGACGAGCCCCCCGTGACTGCCTCGGTACCGACAGGCTCCTTTGCAGAACGAGGCTAATTGCTCAGTGCCGCTCTTTGCCTCCTCCGAGGGCAGATCAGAGACTGAGTCCTGCCTCTGCCACCTCTCCCGCGGAAACACGAGATGCCACAAGGCTGGCAAGAAATTCCTCTGCCCATCCTGGCAAGCGCTTCCAGCTGCTCAGGTGCCGGCAGGGACATCACATTCCTGTCCCCTGCTGCTGCTGCATGGTCACTGAGGCCACATCCTGCACCCAACCAACATGTCAGGGTCCAGTCCGCGCTATGCTGCAATGAGCTCAGCATCCCCCCACCTCTTCCCCCCACCAGACCCTTTGTGCGGCCATGGTCCTTGGGAGGAGAGAGGAGAATTGTGGAATTCTAATGTTGCTGTCATTTTGGACAGGGTAAAAGTCCTCAATCAAACTGACCACTGTCACGTCATCTCCTGCTTTGAAATCTGATCCCTACAACAAGTGTCAGGGTGTAAAAGCTTCCAACACGGCTGACTTCCAAACTAGAACTCCTACGAGTTCCCCAAAACACTTGGAAGTGCAGGTGCTAGTGAGACCCCAGTGACCTTACCTCCTGGTGAGCAG
>NW_008679593.1:0-4428 GCF_000695815.1 Acanthisitta chloris | reverse complement strand
GTCTGAAGTTCATTCAGTAGATCCCAGGGGAAACATCTAGATGAGGATTTCTGGGGCTTGGGAAAATGAGTGGCTTCACCCAGCAGTGGGTGTGGAGTCCTTGCAAGAGTCTGTGACACCCAGAGCCTTCCTCAGCTCCAGGCTGGAGTATCCCAGGAGCAGTCTCACACCTTTTACCCCCTCAGGGCCACTGGTACAACATTAAAGAATCTTAAAAAAACAAACCAGAAGTAAAAGCCTGTGAACATCCCTGTGCAGTGTTTGAACTCCAACTCCTGATAAAATTATCTCAGCACATTGATCACAACACAAGAAAGATGTGGACCTGTTGGAGCAAGTCCAGAGGAAGTCATGGAGATGCTCTGAGGGCTGATGCAGACAGGCTGAGAAAGTTGGGGGTGTCCAGCCCGGAGAAGAGAAGGCTCCAGGGAGACCCTAAGAGCCCTTTCCAGTGCCTAAAGGGGCTCTGAGAGCTGGAAAGGGACTTTGGACAAGGGCCTAGAGTGACTGGACAAGGGGGAACAGCTTCCCACTGCCAGAGGGCAGGGCTAGATAGGGAATTGGGAAGGAATTCTTCCCTGTGAGGGTGATGAGGCACTGGGACAGGTTGCCCAGAGAAGCTGTGGCTGCCCCATCCCTGGAAGTGTTCCAGGCAGGTTTGGATAGGGCTTGGAGCAGCCTGGTCTAGTGAAAGGAGTCCGTGCCCACAGCATGGGGTGGAATGAGAAAATCCTTACAGTCCCTTCCAACCCAAACCATTCTGATGGTAAGTGGTCTTGACCCATGTACCTGCTGTAACATTGACAACCATTGGTGGCAGGGCAATAAGCATGTCAGCAGTGCCATAATCCAGTGTTCTTTGTCCTTTTTTTGGTGAGACTCTTCCTTAATTTATGTATTAAAAATAATGCTAAAAAGCTGGTGCTGGTGACAGGAGCTGATTATAACCAGTGGTGGTGCTGATTTTGTTGTCCTGTAGATCTGACTTTATCCTTTATGATGAAAACAGTACATGGGAGACAGACCCAAAACAATGAGCCTAATGGATATCAACAAAATGTTCTCCATGCTCCAGCCCAGAGATGATGAGGAAGACAACAGAGAGAGCGAGGAGCTGAGCCGAGTGGTGTCTGAGGACAATTATGAAACTCTAGATAAGCTCTTGTCACAAGACAAGTACAAGAGGCTCATCAACCGCAGGAGTGGGTGGGGTGTCCCCAGCACCCCCCTGCGCCTGGCCGCCACGTGGGGCTGCGTCAGGAGCCTCAAGGTGCTCCTGGCCCACGGGGCGGAGGTGGACAGCCTGGATGTGAAGGCTCAAACCCCACTCTTTGTGGCAGTCAGCAAGGGCCACCAGGAGTGTGTGAAGGTCCTCCTGGATGCGGGGGCCAACCCTGTTGGCAGCATCTACAACAACTGCTCACCGCTGCTCATTGCCGCACGCGATGGCAACGTGGACATCCTGCAGCAGCTCCTGGACCACGGTGCGGAAGTCAACGTCCAGGCCAGGCTGCCTGAGTGGGCGGCCAACTCGGTGGCCTGCTCAGGTCCCCTCTACCTGGCTGCTGTGTATGGGCACCTGGAGTGCTTTAGGATGCTGCTGCTTTATGGCGCCGACCCCAACTACAACTGCACGGAGGAGAGTGTGATTGCCCAGATCAAGGAACCCAAGACTCTGCTGGAGACGTGCCTGAGGCATGGCTGCCGGAACGAGTTCATCAAGCTGCTCATTGACTTTGGAGCCAATGTGTACTTGCCCAACATCATGGTGGATGAGACAGCACCACACAGCGAAGGGCTGAAGCTGCTGCTGCAGGCAAGAGGTAACCTGTGAGCATGGCCCCAGGGCTGGAAACAGGCACTAATTTTGTTTGGGCGCAAGTTTCTTCTGATTCTGCTTCCTTTTACCTCTGTTTCCCAATAGCCTCACCCAGGTTTTGCTTCAACATCAACTCACTTTGCACTTGATTGTGTGGGTCTGTGGTTGCCCCATCCCTGGAAATGTTCAAGGCCAGGTTGGATAGGGCTTGGAGCAACCTGGACTCGTGGAAGGTGTCCATACCCATGGCAGGGGGTTGGAAGGAGATGAGCTTTAAGGTCCCTTCCAACCCAAACCATTCTGGGATTCTGTGATTTCCATACCCTGGTTTTCCACTCAGTTGTTGGGTTAAAGGCTGCTTTTCACTATTCCTTTCCTCTCTGGTGCTCATCTTGGGCTCTCCTGTACTGCCCGTGTCTAAAAACTCTGCACTTATTTCCATGTGTGGATGGAAGATTTAATTTCCATGCCCAGGTCCCATGAAGCTCATGCTGCAAAGCTTGTGACTGAGTCTGTGGCATTGCCAGCACAGATACTTAGTTTTCATAGAATCCCTGAATGGTTTAGGTTGGAAGGGACCTTAAAAATCTAGTCCAGCCCTGTCTGGTTTTGGTCTCTCCATGTTCCTTTGCTTTGGATGATGCCGCGTTGGAGGGTAGGGGGAATGTGTGCCTTGAAGGTGATCATCTCATTTTCCTTGCACAGCTCATCCCAAGTCCCTGCTGTCGCAGTCCCGGCTGGCCATGAGGCGTCTCCTGAGGCATTCCAGCCATGCTCCTGCCCCCAGCGAGCTGCAGATCCCCACAGTCCTGGTAAACTACCTCCAGCACCGACCGTGAGACCAGCACAGCTACAGGGACACCTGCCCCCAATTAAAAGCTGCTCTGACACATGCAGAGTGAATCTCATTTTTGCTGATCAGGTGTGTCCAAAAAGCAGTGCAAAAAGATGGGAAGGCAAAAGGGGAAAGAAAGCTGAGGAGAGCACAGCTGCTGCTTGCATCAGGGGAGTGGCAGGGCAGGGTCTGATCTGGCTGGGTTTGCCTCTAATCCTCTTTACTGAAGGATTTTGCACCTTTAGTTGAAGTTGATTGGAGAAAGGACCAGGAAAAAGTGTGGACGGCAGAGGGAGATGAGCAAAGGCTGCTTTTCCCTCCTCTCTTCCTGGGCTGCACTACCAGGCTCCATGCCTGCAGATTCTCCTGTAGCATGGCATCTGCTGCCCCTGAGCCCCCTTTCCAGAGTGATGAGGCACTGGCACAGGTTGCCCAGAGCAGCTGTGGCTGCCCCATCCCTGGAAGTGTTCCAGGCCAGACTGGACAGGGCTTGGAGCAACCTGGGCTAGTGAAAGGTGTCCCTGCCCATGGCAGGGTTTGGCATGAGATGAGCTTTAAGGTCCTTCCCAACTCAACCCATTCCATGGTTCTATGATTCCCAGAGAGGTTAGGTGCAGAGCCCAGTGCTCTCAGCTGGCAGCACAGGCAGGGACTGGGAAGGGTATCCAGAGCCCTGACACCCAGACTCATCTCCCTGCCCCAGCTCTGACACTAAACATCATCTTCTCAGCCCAAAAGTGGTTCATGTTGTGGCTGAGGGTCTGTTGTGAGTGGTCATTGTTGGGGTTTTAATTAAACATGTTGCTGCTATTATTATACTATTGTGACACATTTGGTGAAATATTCCCTACCTGGAAGAGCCCAACAGTCCAGTTGGCATTGTCCAAAAGGGATGCAGGGAATCACTGCAGCTGGGAAATTTCCAGCTGAGCCTGGAGCAGAGCAGCCTGGCACTGCCTTCAAGTGTCTCCATCTCTTCAGTTTTGGACATTGGGATCGCCCTCAGTGGTGGAGCTGCCTTCCTGGCTCTTCCTGCAGCTGGGAGCAGAGCTGATGGATAAACCTCTGTTCCTCAGCAGCTCAGCACCTGCCCACTGGTCGTGCTTTGGACCACTTTTGGGTTGCAGCAGAGTGTGTCCTCATGGGTTTATTCCATCCTGTCCTCACAGCACCTCAAAAGGAAGCACTGCTGAGCAGAGACACAGGAGGAGAACTCCATGTCTGGATCTCCGAGGATTGCTCTTGGCCAAACACAGGCAGATCCCTGCAGGATTGATAGGCTTGTTTCAAAGGTTGTGGGACCTATTACTCAGCATCTATTAATTGGGCTCCCAAGAGAAGCATTAGGGCTTGGAATTAGCCTGGATGTTGGGAATTGCTCCATAGGGAATGGTGGTGCTCATGCCATTTCCCTCACCGTACGGCCCCCATCAGGAATGCAGTGATGGTGACCCTCCCAGAGATGGAGGGGCTGGGAAAGGCTGTCATGCTCCAGTGTGGATTCCACTCGTGGGAGGGGTGGAAGGTGTCTCTTCCTCTTGGGGGAGGGGGGTCCTTGCTGTCACACCTACATGGGGACCTGGGGGGCTTGCAGGATTTGAGTGTCCCCAAAATGGGGAGGTGTTGTCACTGCCGTGGGGTGTGGGATGGGGGGAGGTGGGGTTATGGCGGGTGGGGGGGAACTAGGGGTGTAATGGGTGGGAGCTGGGGGTGTGATTGTAGGTGTGAGCAGGGGGTGCAATGGGTGTGAGCTGGGGGTTTGATTGTGAGTATG
>NW_008679592.1:113010-127378 GCF_000695815.1 Acanthisitta chloris | reverse complement strand
TCTCCTGCCGTTCGCGCCGCTCCGGGCCCGGCTGAGCGGCGTTGATTTTCCCCGCTGGGAAGATGCTGGTCCGTGCTGTGACTGGACGCGAGTTAGAGATAACACTCGTGTGTCCCAGCCCTCCGTCCAGTGGGGCCTAGATCTGCCTCCCCCTGACTGCGGTATCTGGTAGTGAAGAGGGCTGTGATCTCACATATTGCCAGTCACGGGTGAAAAGTGTCTGCTCTCCGTGTGTGTGAGTGGAAACCTCTCCCAAGACCTTTCTGATCTGCGTCTGTGTGCTCTTGCCGTGCATCCTGCAGACTCTGTTCACACGGCTCTGTGTGGTTCTGCCGTACAAGATGAACCTTAAGTGGGCTGAATAAGGTTTCAGTTTTGCTGCTGCTTATAGCAGTTCCTGTCTTGTATTGTTTGTCCAGATGGTGTCAGGGCCTTTGCTGTGAAACTGCATCTTAGCTCCCATCCGAAGAAAATGCATTTTGAAGGCATTAAAAATGTTTGTGTAAGTCTATAGCTTCTTTTCTGGATCTTGAAAACCAAAATGTGCTCTTTCTTTTTCGGTAGGATCTGAAGACACAGCTCTGAGTATCTGGAAAGTATAAAGCATAGCTATTCTGGGCTGAATGTGAATATCCCAACATTTCCATCGTGACAAAATTCAGTATGCAATTCAGTCTGTGTTTTAAATTTGTATTGGACATCAGGTCTACTTAGCCATGGCATAGCTGACTTACTGTAAGTGTTTTGTCGTCGTGTCTTGGCTTGACTTTCAGGTAAACATGCAGGCAAACTTTCAGCACTGATTTCGAGATATATCTTCTGCTGGCACGAAACCCCTCAAGTAGGTTTTTGTGAAGACACTGCTAAAAGCCATGCTGTAGGACTGCTAGGAGTGTGATGCCTTTAGATCTTCATAAGTATTTCCAAAAATACTTCAGTCATTACTGAATGTGAAACGAAAGGGACATCCATTTGTTCTCGTTTGCTGCAGTGATTAAATGAGTGATCTAATAGTTGTGATTAAATAGGATCTAATAATAGAATTTAAAATAAGTGTGTGATCTGAAGCTGACTGTGAACTCCTTTTCTGCTCTGTAGATTCGTGCTCTCTGCTGAAAGGAGAAAGAGACTTGAGGGCTGAAAGCAAATGCCATAAGCTTTTCACAAGTAGGCGAATTTGCCCTTCTTAATTACCAGATATTAGCTTACTGAGCCCTTTCCAGTCCTTCCTCACTTAGATACCAAATGTGACTTCAGGAAAAGAGTGGGATATTGCTAGTTATAACTGCTTGGGCATCATATTGTTGTGTACAAAATGTAAGCAGTACTGTGCTTGCTGGTTCCAACAGTCGTGGAAGCAGCTTTCATTTCTGTTTAATTAAGGCCATCCACTCTTATCATCATGTGGGAGAAGGCTCCCAAATCTTCAGGCAACAAGCAGATTGTGAAATAAAATGCAAAGAAAGGGAGTACAGAAGACATTTTTACATAGGACTATGATAATATGGCATTTTTCCAAAAGCAGTCTTTCATTTTACCTCCTCTTGAATATGAAATAATGGGAAACTCTTAAGTGTGGGGAGGAGTGGTTGCTTGTCAGTGGTTTTTTTAACTCTGACTTCTACTGGCATGGTAAAGCAGTAGCTTTTTTCACATACTCTTTCATCCTTGAACCTCCAGGTAAAATGAACATTCAGGCAATCAGAATGCCCCTTAGTAATAATAATAAAAAGCCCTGCTGGATTTCCTTCACTGTTGAACTATTACTGCATGGTATTTAGTGGGGAAAAGGGCAGCTGTACTAGATAGAGAGGAGGATCAGAACACAAAGGGTTTGGATGTTAGAGCAGAAAGCAGATAAATTCTTAGGATGTATCACAAGATTAATTGTTGCAGTCATGTGTAATGTGCAGGGTGTCTCCATATATGCTTTTTACTTCAAAAACACAATTTACAGCAACTCCAAGAGTCTCCTGTCTTTACTTTGTGTACTCAGCTGTCCTTCCTGTGTTGCAGATGACACAATCAGTCTGTCTCAGTGTCTGTTTACTTACTGATAACTCAATATTGTGATTAAGATCCTTTTTGAAGGGTACAGTTGATTTCCTCCATGTAAAAAGAAATAACAATTAGTAAATCTTATTATAGTTGCACAAGGCTCTTCCTTCAAAGTGTGGTGTGGGTTTTTTTTTTTTTAATCAACTCTGTCCTGAGGGTCAATGTCTTTTCCTGAGAAACTGTTGGAGAGGAAGCAGAAAAAGCAACTGTTCAGTGGTCTCAAACTGTCAAACACCTACACTGGGAAAGCCAAATCTAATTATTTCCTGTTGGACATATTGCTGAACTGAGACTGCAAACAGAGGATGTGGTTACACAGACATTTCTTTTAGTGGTGGGGCTGTCTTAAACAGCTCATATTCCCATCTGCTTTTTTTTTTCCTTCCCACCATGTAACTCAGTAGCAATGGTATGTCTGTGAGGCAGCATCCTGGGCCAGGTCAGAGACCTGATTTTTAACGTGTGCATGTTCTACTCTCCCTCTCAGACCCCCAAATAAAAGATGGGGGAGGGCCAAAGGAAGCACAGAAGCGGATTAGTAAGAGCTGCGGCTAAAGGGAACCACCGTTTAAAACTGCTGCTATGATCCTTATGCATGTGTCAGGTGAAATGGATGAGTTTGTGTGAATTCAGAAAGTCATTTCTTTGTCAAATATTCCTTTCAGCTCTTCGAGGACACTGTGTGGTTAATGCCTGTGTTTTACCTTCCATCCTCTGAGTGCCTTATGGAGTGCAAACAGTGTTAAGTGGCTTCTTCATGGGAAATGGATGGCATTGGGGTGAGGACAGTTTACATTACCAGGCTCAGGTATAGCATACTGGTCAGTCACTGCCTTCAGATTTTCACATGCCGTTTGTCCTTGTGGAGGGTGAATGGTGATTGCAGCTTATACAGGAATCTGCCATCAGTGTGATGCTGTTTTCAGATATGAAGAAACAAAGCTGCTAACAGTATCTCACTTTCTTTGATCCTTTCCTATTTCTGATACAGAGCACTTATTTTCCACACAGATAAATTTTCGAGTTTGCCACTGAGGGAGGTACTGTAATTGTTTAAATGAGATTGGTTTATATTTCAGAAATTGAAGGAATGAATTGAGTTTGTGCAGTATTCCTTTCCCCTTCCCTCCTCCATTTTCTTGTGTGTGCACAGCATCATCATTCTTGTGTGAAGAAATGGTTTGGATTTAGGCACACAGCCATATTGATAACATCTCTATAAGAAGGTGAAATTTAACACACAGTCACAAGTCTTTTTAAGTCTTGAAAGCTATAGCTATAGGAAATTGGGGATTTCTTTGGCACCTTAACCTCATGCCATCCATCTGCTTTTGCTCTCCTACCACGAACTAGCATGTTGACTACTTCTACTTATCCTTCTTAATTAACTTGTGCTCCCTATTTCATCTTGTTTGGGCCCTGCTGATCCAGAAAAGCAGGGTTTTTGTGGAGCACAGCAGAGGAAGCATGGTAGCTGCTACTGCATGTGCCAGCACGTTACTTGTTAACAGCTGATCCTTGGGGGCTGCCTCTGTGGCACTGAAATAAAGATTTTCTTCTGGCTGTGGTCAGGAGCTGCTGCTGCTGTCATCTTTGCTTGCCCTGGGTGGGCACTGAAACATGTATGTACCACAATGCGGGAGCCCCTGGCAGAAGGCAGTGCAGAAATGTCCCTGTTTTGCTGTCTTCCAGTGAGGCAAATAAATGTGCTGACTACACATCATCTTCAGAGTATCTTCATGGTAGGGGAACAGGAGACTGAAATGATACGTCTAGTTTTGTGAAATTAATTTTGGTTTGGGACAGTCTACATCACAGATTGTTTCAACCTCAAATTAATGCCTCCTGCAGTAGATGGCAATTATGACTTGTTCTAGCCACACTAGGGAAGGGGTGTGTGGTTCCTTGAGTTCTGCCCTTTCCGTGGTTTAGTGGAGCACTGAGGATATGTCTTCACTGCACGATTGATCTATATGGTCAACACCCTGTTTACGGTTACTCAAATGAGATCATCCTTCACACGACCATACCCACTTTAGGATGAACTCATTCTTTCTGTGACTGTTTATATGTGTGAAGGTACAGCTCTGAGCAAGGATGAGGCAGCATTCACTTTCTGTCAATTACAGGGAAGCTTTTCCTCCTTCAGGAAGAAACTTTTGGAAAAAGACATTGAAACACTCAACTTGAAAAATTTTTCGAAAAAAAATATTATTGCCCTCTCTAGTGATTTCATAGCAATATAAGAAGTTTCCCACCAGTATATGATTGCAGTCTGCATTGTAACTTAGTTTCTGTTCCATTGGGTAAGATAGACCCAAACCTGGGTGAGAGTTTTCTCTGAGAGATTGGTAGGGCCAAGTTAATAGTTAGGCCTAATATAACTGTCTCTAAATTCAGTCTCATACATCCCATGGGGCAGTGCTTTTACAGGAACAGATCTCTTGGACTCTGAATCTTTTCAAAGCCTCTGTCTGAGCAGCAGTATGGGTGTTGGGAGGATGAGAGATGAGTTCTGCATTGCCATGTTCAGATCAGACTTGCGAATCATGTCAGTGAATTTGTGTTGTTCAGACGTGCTCAAACTCCAAGTCACCAGCGAAGGCAATAAGCCATTGTAATCACTGCAATAGCAGCCATTTGGCTAGAACATGTAAACACTGACATATAAACATTTCCATTGGATGGAGAAGTTTATCAGCAAGATGAGACTTCTGCATTTCTTAGAGATGACACTATTTTTTCTTCAGAAAATCTAGGACAGTAGAGTTTTGCCTGCACTGACTATACAGTGAGCGGAAAAAGGAGTGTTGGAAGAATGTTTTGATTGTGCTATGAGCAAAGAGTAACAAAAGCAGTTTGACTGTGGAATTTTGCCAGAAAATGTTTCAGTTATCAGATTAATCTTTGCTCACTCCCTGCAGTATAGAAGGAGCTGTAAAGAGATTGCCTTTCATTAGAGCTGTAAAGGTGTTCAGGTAAATTTTTGTGAAGTCTGACTTGTTTTTGAAGGCAGGGTGTGCCTGTGTTTTCTGCTGTTCTGTCTTCAAGCTGGATTGCAATTCCATGGAGTGACTGAGTAAGGGTAAGGATAGGAATATATTATACCTGCAGCATCTCTTAGCTTAATGGCACACACTTTATAAAGAGATTGACTATCCATGCCCATTGCAAGCCACTTTATCTCCTGCTTGGATTCAGATGACTAAGCAGTAAATTGCAGGATGCAATGCTTTAACCACCTCAGATCCAGCAGGAGCTTTGTTGACAAATAAGGCTGAAAGTTTTAAAGTTGACCGTTTATTGTCCAGAGTATCTGGAATAAAACTTTTTAATTTTTAGTAGAGAAAGAGAGATAAATATCTGATATCCTGCAGGATGGGTTTTGTGTGGGAGAGCAAGGATCTCTGGACACCTGAGAAGGTTAATGGAAGTGCTGGAAGTTCAGGAGAGGTAAATAAACTGAGGCAAGGAAGTTATTGAAGTAATTGGTCCTGTTTTCTGAGTGTGTGTTTGCATGTGCACATACACACATATGCACGTTCTTTTCTGAAGGATAGTGCTAAGTTTTTGCAAAGATGCTAAAAATCAGTGAGAACGTGTGTGTACCATCTTGTGCCAGGTGAGATGTCTATCCAGCCTGGTGGTTTGTCTTGGCTAGTTGTTGACTAGAAGTGCCTTGGAAGGGATGTTGAACTGGGGGTGTACAGAGAGGTTCTTCCCCTTCTGCCTCACCCTCCCAGCTGGTTAGGGATAGCCTGATATATTGTTCAGACCTGGAATATTCAGCAGTTTCAGGAGAAAAAAAAAAAGCATACTGAAGAAAATACTAAGAGTATTCTGACTGGTTATGGGGTATCACTTCTGTAAAAGATTAGCAGATGCCCTGTACCAGGTGGTAGGACAGCCTGATCAAGAAAAGACTTGGAGTTGGAGCTGTCTGGACTGAAACAAGATTCAGGAGAATATGGATATTAAGTGCTGGAAATGCAGTGCAGCAGCATGATGATTGTCCAGCTTTATCAGTGCTGTTGCAATCTTAAGTAGGAAGATAATATTCAGTGAACCAAGCTTACTAGAAATGAGGGATTGGCCAGCAGAAATCTTCAAATGAAATGGCTCCGTAACTTTTCCACGTTCATGTGTGAAAAGTAGTTTCAGGGGTTCCTGAGTCTCAAAAAAATCCCTCTCAAAAAAATCCCCAAAGCAGCCAACAAGCACCAAAAAAAATAAATTGCACTCAAACCCAAAGGATGCCAAAAACTTGTGCTGGAGCAAAAATTTAATATATAGATAAATTCACTCACTTCTGTGATTATTTTTGGGTTTTTTTGTGAATTGTTTACTATCTTTGTGGAAGACTGTCTTCTTGAGGCCTTTTTGCCTTTCCTTTGAGGAAATCTAGGATATGCAATTCTGTAAAAAATACATTGTATATATACTGTATATACTTGGTTTTGTAGCCTTGCATCATTATCTTGTTTTAATTTGGGTTGTATCAGTTTGGCTGCTTTATTAAAGAAAAATCATTACTTGTTACGGGCTCTCACATGAAGTGGTTGTAAGCAATTCTAAATACTGAGCTGATGACAAGTACTGTAAGAGGTGACAGAATGACTTCTTGATTCTGTGATAGAGCCATGATTAATGTGTGCTGACACATTTTATTCACAGAAAAATAAAAACACTCTGTAAGGAAAGCCTCTAAAGTAGTAGTGTCCTTAGTTTTCCATTTATTTGTATTGTAAATCTCTTCTTCAAACTGTTAACTGGAGGAGAGTTGACTGAGTAGATGTGCAGTTCATTACCTGTAACTGCTTCTGAACAGCATCCTTTTATTTCTTGGGCATCAGAAAACTTGCACATTTTGTGATACTCTGACTGTCCAAGCCTCTAGCTGTGCTCGTTCTTTCTGCAGAAGAGACTAATCAGTCTAATTGGTCTTATTCCTTCTGATGTTGAAGTAGCAGAGAGCTCATTCTTTTTTTTTTTTTTCCTTTTCACTGGAACTCTGCTAATGCTTGTGTCCAAAGTCCATCTGCGCTGAAGTTTGTGTTTGGAGAGGTGCCTGGGTTTTTTTATTTTCTCTTATTGACTGAATGTCATGGCATCTCACCTGCAGTTCTGCACTTCTGGTGTCTAGAAGGCTGTGAAGTCTGAAAAGCTCTGAGGAGGCAATGGAATGAAAACTTTGTACTAAAACCTTCCTATCATGATTTCTACTTTTATTTAAAGGTGGCTAAGGAAATAGGAGTGAAAGTATGGCAACTGCAAATCAATTTCTGACCCTTTTTATTGCCATTTGAGACAACAATCTTCCAGAGCCTCCAAAGTAATTATTTTCTAGTCAAGTGCTGCTGTGCATGCCTGTTAAAACTGTGTTGCTGGAGAAAAGTGGCGTGTTGCTTCAGTACATTTATCAGTTTTTAAGGTGCACAGGATGGTTCTTTCCCCCTCCCCACCAAAATGGGGCTCCCATTGTGGGCTTGACAAATCTCTGAGATGTACATATTTGAAACTTTTCCCTGTTTTGTTTGGATGGGTAGTGTGGTGTGATAAACCAGTCATAACAGCCTCCAACTTCTGCTTTCCAGTGTTTAAGAGCGATTTCAGTATAGGGATGGGAAAATTGAGTGTATCATTTGGTGAGTATTTTGCCTTAGTAGATTGCAAACAGTGCATTCTGTGGGACTGACAAACCAACAGCCCAAAAGTAAAAGTTCTGCTCTGCAAGTAGCATGGGTATGTGTGGCAGTCTTCATGGTATTTCTGTCCCAACTTCTGTTGTGTGTGCCACATGAATTAAAGATTCTATGAGAACAAGTCCTAGATAAAGGACTTTGCTCCTTACTCTTAAGGGAGAAAATGGGCTGTGTTTGGTTTTATTTGTTTGTTTGTTTTTAAAACTGAGTATTTGTATCCTGTTTTCTCTTTTAGTGACAGGGGAGAGAGCTGCTGGCATGGAAGTGAGCTGGGTTTGTCCGTGGGAGCTGTGAGTAAGGTATGTATGGTGTTATTTTTCTGTCTTTAGTCTGCACCTTTTGTTCTTATGTGCTGAACAGAAAATTTTGTGGTCGCTAAATGGGAGGGATAGTAGTGTGTTAGAGATACAGTTTGTTGAATTTGTATTAGTGTGGAGTTTGACAACTGTGCAGCAAGGACTTCAGTCTTAAGAATATAAACAGCATGCTGGTCTACTTCTCTTGCCTAGCAATTATTAAGACTTGTTGCTTCGACCAGGCAGTAATATTGATACATGCTTCTCTATAAATCACAGAAAAAGTTCTTACCCATTTTTCAGTAGTGGGCAAATCCAAGGGTCAGCAAAGTCAGCTCTTGTAGGGGAATAAAGGGAACAGAGTATCTTGTAACTCAGTCTCAATTGCTGGGCTTTCAACTTAATGAATGTCATGCTGGGTAGATCTATTAGAAGGTGCCAATAAATGCATGGAAGTTTGAATTCCACACCCAGTGTCCGTTGATGGGGAGGAGAGGCAAAATCAATTCAGATTGGTTTAATTTCTGTAGACAGTTTAATACTGTCATGACTAAAGAATGTGACTGGGGTCAGAAAACTTCTTGCAGACTGTTTCAGGCTTTGGTTTCACACTATACTTAACAGGAGGTAACTGAAAGCTGTCACTTTTTCAATGGGTCCTGCTCCTCTGTTGTTTTGGTTGGTTGGTTGTTTTTTGTTCGGTTTTTATTTGCTGCTTTTTTTTCCCCCCAAAAATGAGGTCTAACAAATCCATGGTTGGAGGGTTCAGATTGCTAGGACAGTGGAAAAACAAGCATGTTTTGAGGTGCAGCTTTCCATCAGAACAGCAAGCTGAACTGATGCTGTGAGTCAAGCTCTGTGGTTCCAGAGCCACTGTTTGAAGGAGGGAAGGTGAGAGTTTCAGTCTGAATTGAGGTGATACAGTATGGGCTTACCCTCTCAGTCACAGCCCATGATCAGGCTGAGTTAGATAAAATGTGAGACTATTTCCTCAGACACAAAAAGAAGTTGCCAAAAAACCTTGCCATAAGATCCTTAAGATTCTAAAGTTCTGTAGCTTTGCCTGCTGCTTTGTGCCGACATGAATGCTTATGCCAGGAACTGAACTGACTGAAATCTAACTATCTTTGTTTTATTTTTCCTTTAAAAAAACCTATAAATTAAAATATTTTGTTTTAGTCTAGATTTGTTCCCTGAGCTGTTTTTCCTTCCTTGCTCAAGTCACCACTTTGTTATGCCCTAGGTCATCCAGTTCTTGTCCCACATTTCAGATCTTCTTGTGCTTGAAAGTATATTGTTTCTTTAGAGGTTTTATTTCTTGTCCAATGACTTTCTCATCCCAATGTGCCCTAGATCCGCATTGAGCAAGAGTTCCTTCATACTTTCTCAGCCACGACTTTCCAAGTCAAAGCTCACATCTGGCTGCAGATTGTTAGCATTCCCTTTTCTAGTTTGCTGCAGCCTCCCTGCTTCCACTGGTTGTTGGCATTCGTTGCCACATGCCTTTGCAGCTGGATGTATCCATGGCTTCAGCTGCTTGCCACTGTAGGGTGGGGAGAAATGCTTTGCCCCCGACATGAAGGAAATTTTAAAAGATGCATCAGACAGTAATTGCAAGGAAGCCAGTCAGAAGGTGGTGGAAAACAGGCAATCCTGTTCTAAACACACTGCAGTTCATCACACGTTTCTCTGGCAGCAGTGCAGGCTCAAACAGCTTGCTCCCCTTCTCAGCTCCCTCTGTTTTGCTGGCATAGCTGTTTTTGTGGCCATGGTGAGCCACTCTGGGGAACACATCCTCCTGGAAAGAAGTGTGTTTTTTCTAGATTATTTTTCATCTGGTCCAGTACATGTTGTCTCTAAGATTTATGCTAGCCTCACAGTGAGGAAGGTATGAGAGTGGGAATGTGTAGCAGGCTGCTTAAGCTGGCACTGCCACTAGATATTTAAGTGTGCTCTTTGACGTTACAGTTAAGTTGATCTCTCAGTGTGCTGCTGTTGCAAAGACTGGACAAACCTCTGTGCAGCTGTGCACTCCTGTTTCTTTCTTTGCATCAGAGCTACTGATTGTGCAGCCACAGGGCATGTCCAGCTAGCTGACTGATCCTGGAAAAAAATGGTTTCTAATCTTTTGCAGAGTGAATTGTCTGCTGGTTCAGCTGACCTGAGTCACCCTGTGGGTGCACAATCATTAGATCAGACAAAAGGGAAGCAGCAGAAACCAACAGCTTGGAGCAGAAGGCTGGATTCCTCTTTTAATTATGATGTTGAGCTGTGTCATAGCCTAGACCTAAAATATACCAGTGCACCCACTTACACATAACACCTGAACATCGCATCATTTTTGCTCTCTTTTGCTCTTTGAACTTCAATAGATATTGTTATTTTGTCAGTAGCTATCGTTAGCCTTGCTAACTGGATCATTCATCAAGCACACTGTGAGGTATGATAGAATTAGGTGTCTATAACTTCACCAGTTTGAGGCTCAGTATCCTCTGAAATTAGAAAGATGTCTTCCTTATTCATGCTTTGAGCTTAAATAAGAGCTTGAGAAACTGATGGAGAGTTCATTCTTTTTCTTTCAGCAAGGATTGTTTGTTATAAATCATTGTGAATCTCAAAACTAGCTTTGCTATTATCAGTTCTTCGGTGTACCCAGAGTTCCATCAGCTTGAAAGCCACAAAGTTTCTCCAAATACATACTGAAGCATGAAAAGTATTTCTTAAAAAATATCTGGAATGGCAAAATGCATTTCTTAGCCTGCTATTTGTGGCTTTAGGAAATGAATGTTTGATGATGATTTTTCAAGACCTCTTAAAGACTTTCTATCACTACTGGACTGAGTGAAACAACTGCTAGTGTCTTATGAAGGAAATACTTAGGGCTTGAGAAATGTTGTTCTTGAGTGGTTGTTAAAATCACATGTGAGTCTGTGTTTGTCTACAGCACAAATTATGCAGTTGACTGCATTGCACTAGATGCGCATCTTTTCTTTCTCAAGTCCTCACATCTCTATACAACTGTTCATGCCTTTTGTCTGATAACATTTCTTGCCGTTTTCTTGCTGGCCCAAGCATGTTTTGACTCTTGTACTGATAGATTTGCTGGAGATGGTGGCAGAGGGAGACGGTGATGATCCAAAGATATCCTCTTTTACTGCAGTGTACAGATTCAGATTCTTTAGCTCAGAGAAAGTTGTGCTCATCTGTGTTTTACCAGCATCTTTGTTCACGTGTTGCAGTCTCTGCCTTTGTAATATGGTCTTCGTAGAGTAGTGGCTTGTGACCATGGTACGATGGATGGTTTATGCTTTCAAATCACTGGTTCTAATCCAGAATGAATTTGGTTACTTTTTGACTGCTTTTGCCTCTTCCTGCCTCCAGTTACTGTGAGAGTGAAGGAAGCTGATGACAGTCCATTTTGCAGAAGACAAATGTTTGTGGAATCTGTGTGCTAAAATAAAATTCCATGATCTAAGAAGGTCTCTGTTTAGTGGTCTGCATAGTTCGTTTTCTTAGTTTAAGGTGGTTCCTCAAGAAGTCCTCAAGTCTGTGGCCTCTCCAGGGTACAGTTAGTGATTGCTTGCCTTGTTGCTTACTGTATTGTATATACTTTACGGACAGTGTCATCATGTTAACTTTCAATTAAGTGGAGAAATAATTCTGCCAGCAATTGTGTGCTTGAGTTAAGCTGACAGGAAACAATAATTTCTTTTAATACAACTTCGGAGGTCTTTCTGTTGGTGACTTTGCTATCTAAAGACGAAAAGATTCTCTTACTCTGATTTTTATGGCTTCTCAGGCTAATGTGATGCTTCTGCTTCCATCTGATGAAAACTTCACTTCTCCTGGGTTATTCTTGATTTGTGGGAGGTATAGTTGCCTTTGGGCATGTCATGGCATTGTCTTCCTGCCTTCTCATTTCAGATTCGTCCACTTCAAGCCACTTTGCCCCAAGATTGCCTCTTCTCTTGGCTGGATAATCTCAGCTGGCATAATCATTTAACAGAAGGCTTCCCTTAAGTTTAAAATAAAAAAAACCTGTCTTCTCAAAATAGCCCAGCTGCACACACATGCTGTTGCTGTTAGGTGCTGGAGGTTGCTTAGCAATTCTTAAATCAGTGGGAAATTGCTATTGCCCTGGCAACTTGGCCCTAAAATGCAAACAAGGGAAAGCTCTATAGGGAGGTGTCCTTTCTTGATTGGGGAATTGTGCTTTTTTTTTCCCCCCGTGTTCCTCTGATTTTTACTTACGTATTTGTAAATTTGTTTTATGTTTTAATTTTTAACTTTAAATTCCCATCTGTTTTACTTTGGTTATTGAGGCTTCATGTTAGGGAAGGTGTTACTGTTCTTTGTTTCATTTAAGTACTGACTGTCAAGATCTTGATTAAGCCATGAGCATGTGAATATTGCCAGAACCATGCAGGAGCAACAGTGCTGTCAGGAGCCAGGAGTGCTCAAATTATGTTGCTATAAAGCACAAAACCACTGTCACAACAGTACAAGCAGGATCCGTGACACTAGGGAGAAGATGGAATTTCTCAAAGGAAACAATAGACACTCCGTGTAAATATATAAATAATCTTTATTCATTTCTGACTTCTGAAGGCATTCAAGACTCTTCAATTTCAGACAGACAAACAAGTCGGAGTCAGTTTTGCAGAAAGTATAATATTAAGAACCACAGGCAGTAAGAATTTTTGTAAAATCATTACCTTTATCAAACCTGCAAACCACAAAGACTGAACTGCCATGCAGCTGCTCCATGGTAGCTTTTTAGGCACATCCTGTTGCCATTGCAGCACCATATCACAGTAAACACACGTGAACCTGATTAGCTTACTTGTTGGTGAGAAAAGTATTCTACTTTGCATTTACCATATGACAAAATCCCTTAGAGATATTTCTCTCCAAGCTGCTCATCCAGAATCACTGAAGGATAGCTCAAAGCCCAGGAGATGAAAGGGGAACAAAATACACAGACACATGCAGCGTGGAAACCTGTCTGACCCACAGTAAGATCGTAAAAAGAAAACTGGGAGGGGGAAAAGGGATTAGGATTAGTTTCCTGTCATTTTAGCTCCATTAATCATCCTGTCATAAGGGCAGACAAGCACCAATGCTGGCACAGGAAAGCAACAAAGACATGCATTCTGGGCCACCCCTTTTGGCAAGAGCTGGCTTAGACCAATTTAGCTGTATCATACAACCACCTCCTCTGGTTAGACACTAAGCTGGCATTGCCAACGAAAGGAACAGTCCAGCCTGCTCTTTCCTCACCTCCTGTTGGCCAGCACAGGCTAAACCAGATCAAGGAACTGATCTGTGTTAAATTTGACCTGGCCACACATACATAAAGTACTAGTTCTAGTCTGCATCTGTTGCTTGCCACCCAGCCACACAAAACCTTGGCTAGCATGAGGGAGAATGAGGCACAAGGAAATAAAAAAGAAATCAGGATGGCAACTTTTGCTAGCAGTTGTCTTAAAGTGTTCTTAAACAGTTTATCCAACCTTTATGATGGACATGGACACATGCATTATGGTAACACAACTCTGTGTGTAGTTGGCAATGGACTGGGGAACTGATTTTGCTGAATACCCTGGCAAAAGTGGCTGGTTTTCAGCTAAATAGATTCCCTAGTTGAAGAAGGGGCAATGTAGGGACAGAAATGAGCAGCTGGACAGTAGAGGACTTAAGGGTTGCTTGAGCTGGTGTTGCTGCTGTAGAACATCTGTGGGATCACAGCCATTCTTGTCCCAGAAGTAGAAAAATGCCATGGCAGGAAGCTTTTGCCTGGCTAGGCAACAGATACAAATCCTTGAGGGTACTCACTTTTGAAACCCTTATTGAGCATGAGAAATGCTTGCTATTAATCGTGTCCATAGGCTTCTGGATGACTCAAAGATCGTGGTATGGCACATTTCTTTATGGGAAAGTTTCTTGTCTGTTCGGAAATGACAGGAAAACAAACATTGTGAAATTTTAATTAGGTTCTAAATATTAATGTGTGTAACTATCTGATTGATCATTCTGCAATGACAGTTATAATGTGGTATAACTGTCTGGGAAATCTAAAACCAGCCTTATGTTGATTGCAGAAAAGAATTCCATGTGTTTAACAGGACTTCCAAATATTGTAGCATAAATCACTCTAAATCCTCAAAGCATCTTTCAAATCCATCTATGCCCTCATCAGACTTCTAACTGAAAACATTAAAATCAAACTCATCCAATTGTAGCTTTTACTGTTATCTTGAGGATTGGATGCCTTTTTTTTTTAATGTGGGGATATGTCACATACTAAGACTT
>NW_008679592.1:97409-112983 GCF_000695815.1 Acanthisitta chloris | reverse complement strand
TAGGTAGAGGCTAGATGTTTGGATGTACTGAGGGGTTAAGCTGGTTTTCTCCCTTGTGAAGTGCTAGCACAAGTGGTGGTGCTGTATGGCAAACTGCACCAGGGACCTGATTTAGAAGAAGTGTGAACCATAAAATTAGCTTTTATACCTGGGCCAGTTTTCTTATTGGTTTATCATGTGTCATTGCAGATTCTTGTTCTGTCCTGAAATGGGAGGTGATGTGGAGAAAGGAGGAGCTGTGCTCACCTGATACATTTAATGCTTCATCCTAGTTTAGGCTCATTTGAGCTGCAGCACTACTCAGAGTAACAGAATTGTTGTCCAGAGTTTGAGATGCATGGAGTCAGACTGATTTTTAATTTTTAATTTTATTTTGTGGCAGTGTTCCACTGTACTATGCTGGCTCAACTGTGCCTTGTATAGAGGAATTGGTCCAGTTGAAAAATAACTCAGGGAAAATTGCCTTTCAGCTGAATCAGGTTTCTGATACAACTCAGTGTGGTTCTACAAGCAGCGCTGCTGGCACATTGCAGGACATAGTGGCAGAGCAAGAATGAATGTCAAGTCTAGGTTTGCTTAAACTGTGCTCCCTTGATGTGGGACAAACACTGTATAACATGCCGGCCAGGAGTAAGATACCTTCCATCTAATTTTCTGCATGAGTGAGGAAACCTGCAGGTCTGGGTACAACTCTAGATCATCCAGCTGCTGTGCTGAAGTTTGACTGGACAATTTACTGGAGAAACTCTGGTTTATAATCCCAGTACCAATTAACACCATTTAGTGTGGTGGTGTTCAAGGTCACCCAGCAAACTGGTGCGTGAGCCCTGATCTCTTGCTTCACTTGGGGCTGTAGCTGGCTTGGCTGGACTGTTTTTGCTGTAGCTTGGTACTGTGCTTTTACATAAATGCTGTAGTTTCAATAGTCTGACTTATGTGAATATACCTAGGTTAGGGAAGTAGGTTCTGTCTTACAGCACTGCTGTTAAAATGGTGTTTGAAATGGGATTTTCCTAGTTCATACAGCTTAGTGGATTTTCCTTTAAACAGGAATTTTTATGTCAGAAGTTTCTAAGGACATTTGTTGATCATACATATTTGAAACACATCAAGCTTTTTTTTTTTTCTTCCCCTTTTGGGAAGAGGAAAGAACTCTTTTCTAGGTTAGGCTGAGGAGGGAAGGTTGAGTCTCCTGCCATTCCAAATCCATGCAGGGTGGGTGTCAGGTATGTCTGTCACCTGTTTGTGATTTCAGTCCTGGCTGTGCTTGTGCTTCCGCATGATCAGACCATCGTGTGGAACTGGGCGAAGTGTAATGTCTCCAGTATATCTCCTTCAATAAAGCAAATTGGCTTTGGCTCCTCTAAGATGGTGACAGCAGTCCTTAGCAGCCAGCCTCCTAACTGGGCAGTTACTCTTCCCTTTAGCCCCTTTCCACAGGTCTCCCATCCTACAGGGCCTGAGGCCAACTATAGTCATAATCATTTAACACTTTCCAGCCTTTGCAGAGATTGTTACAGCTCACCAAATTCGGTTATTTTGTCATTTAAGGATGTGTGTTTTCAGGATTTTTCTATCCATTGTAAAGTCAATTTTTCCCCTTTGCAGGTTGCCGTTACAATTTGATTTCAAATGGATATGAATCTATGTTTGCTTTGGACAGGAAAAATATCAAGGAGGGTGTAGGCACTTTCTAGTCAGATTTTAACTGAAGTAAAAGCAAATACTTCATGTGGCAGTAGGGTTTGGCTCAGTCTCATATGTTTTGTTGAAAAAAGCACCAGCTTCGGCTGGTGGTTTTTGTTGTTTTCTATTTTTTTGTCCTTCCACCCTTCACTTCTTTGCTTCCCTTCAGATCATGACATAGAGTCCCGAGAGTGCAGCGTTGTGTTCATTGCCAGCAAATTCTTACTGTTGTCTTAAATATACACTGAACACATTTTTGAAACAAATGTACCACCACTTAAAACTTTGTTCTGGATATTGCAGAACAAACGTTACTAACCAATTGAAGTATGAAACTGAAATGCGAGTGTGGAAAATGACTATTTGAGCTCCTTTGTCAGCTCTCAGTGTGTCGGTGTTGTCACACTCATTCAGGTTAATGATGAATGTTAAGTGGGGAACACTTAATGAACCACTGTATTGTTAAAAACGTTGTTCCAAGTTTATGCTTTTTGATTGATTTCTGGAGGATTATCCTGATAGTTTTTACTTTGCTTCTTTGCAGGTTGCTTTGCCTGCATGTTTTTGAAGCTGAAGGTTAGCCTTTGGAAGAACCTTTTGCTTGCTAAATTACAGCAGTGCAGCAGATCCTTCAGAGCTTAGACTGGTTGAAAGAGCAGCATACTAAGAAGCAGGAGACTTCCGTCTTCATTAATCAAAACCAAATATGATTGCCCTTGTATAATGTCCGTTGCTGTTTAAATGTTGACACAGTAACCATTTTGCTGGCGACTTGCGGCTGGTTTGTTTCTGTTTAAATTACTGAACAAAAAAAGCATTTTAATTTGAACACAGTGGTGGCTTTTGAATACTTATTTAAAGAATTACGGAAAGATAATGAAACATTTAAAAATTGCTTATTTCAGTAAAGCCCTTTATATTTTGCACATTTTGGTTACTGTGTCTGAGGTTTTAGACAGGAAAGCTTTTTTGTTTACTTTACATGGAATGTTTTTCTTTTATTCATTTTCACTGATTATGAATGGGGAAGAGGGAATGGAACAAGGAAATTGTTTTTTGAAATGTCATTGATTTTCTCTGAAAATCCTTAACTGTTATACTAAGCTGTCCTTCTAGGTTTATTATGAAGGATTCCTTGACCTGACTGGATTTCAAATAGACAGTTGTTAAAACACTGTTGTTGATATAGTAGGACAGTAGTCAAGAGTTCAGCAAGGTTCTGGGTAGGCTGATGTCACTGGAACAATCCATATGTGTCTTTTCAAGATTGAGTTCCTAAAGTGCTAAAAGTTGAGAATGTTGTCATACTTTTAAAGAAAATTATAATAATCTGTAGTTTCATCAGTAGTTTCGGTGGTGATGCTGTTGGACGTTTCTGCGAGTTTTTAAACCACTGAGTTTAGCAAGTTTCGATGACTAGTTGGGTTTGAACTGATGATAAGACAAACTCTTCACTCAACACGTTTCTCTATAACGTGGAGACACCAGGATGAACTGGATGCATGGCTAAGGCTCTCAGGTGGGATTTGTGGTTGATTTGTTTCTGGTTTGTCTTGCAGGTTGCCATCACGAAAGCCAAAGTGGATTTCTCCGGCGTGGTGTGCCTGCCCCCTTCCGTCATTGCTGGAAATGGGCTGGACGGAGGAGGGGCTGGCGAGAACGACGATGAGCCGGTGCTGGTGTCGCTGTCGGCGGCCCCCAGCCCGCAGAGCGAAGCTGTTGCCAATGAGCTGCAGGAGCTCTCCTTGCAGCCCGAGCTGACCCTCAGCCTCCACCATGGCCGAAACCCCAACCTTCCTCCGCTCAGTGAAAGGAAGAATGGTGAGTGATACGGTGCACTCATGTAGTGTGTCCTCACCAAACAAGTAGTGTCATGGTACATGTTCTAATGACAGGTCTGCTTTTTGTTGCTGCGTAAAAAGTTTTATTTGTAGGAAGAACTAATGATCGAGAGCTCACAAAACTGATCTGTGTTGTTCGATGGGAAGAGTTGATGTTACTGGCTGCGGAAGTTCCAAAGAGATCCAGTGATCTTTGTAGTATTTTTTTAGTTGAATACCAAAACCAGCTTCCATGTGCTTTGTGGTGACTAAGAGTTGTGCAAAGCTGAGACAGTCAAAGGAGGTGTTACCTCGTCTTCAGACTGCAGCCATCTGTAGATTTTTCTTTGCCACGTTTGTCTGCAGTTATCAAGGGTGAGTAGCTTTCTCTCTGCAAATGTCTGAAAGGTCCTGTAAGACTTGATAGAAGGAGAAACAATATATAGAGTTAGAAATTAAAAATCCCAGTAGGCCTTCTCCTAGAGTGAGAATGACCTGCCTATGTTTCTCAGTCTGCAGGTACCTTATGGGTATCTGTTTTGTGGGTGACAGTTTAGTGGCAAAATACAGGGTCACTCAGTGACCAGAATGCCTGATTTTTTGAAAGGCTGTTAACTGTCTGAAACTCAGGATCACCAGGCTGCCATGAAAACATTTTGCACATTCAACCTCATCCTGTGACAGACTGATGGAACCATTTGATAACTGGTGGCTTCCCTTTGTGAATTCCTTTTGGTGATCTCCCTTCACTCCATCCCCTGGGGTATGTCTTGGTGACTCGTGGCAACACGAAGGTCTTGCCATAGTTGGAATTTATTCTTTCAACTTCATCTGCAAGGTACTATGGATTTGAGCATGGTTGAGTCCTGGGTACCTTGTAGTGTTGGGCATTCTATGTTGCATTACACAGAGTTGCATGGCACAGTATATTGGAATGCTGGGGGGCTTTGGCGTGGCTTTATAGCCAAAATATTATGCTTATGGTAGTGTGATTTAGAATATGTGCACTGTACCACAGTAATTTGGATTGAAGGGATACCACATATAACATGCCTGGATCTTTGTCTCCAGAAACTGAGCATGCCCTTCTCTGCATAGTGTATCAGTGTTTTACTGTTTGGAAAAATCATCTATCTTAAGTCCAAAATACTGTTTTTTAAGAGGATAAAAAGAGTTTCCTCATTCGTAGACATTATACCATCATTATGTGATTACAGTCATGTTTATGTGCCTTAAAAATGGAGAAGATGGAAATTGCAAAAACAGAACAAAAAGCTTCTTATCGTTAATGTTTGTCCTCTGTAAGTTAAAATGCAACAGATGGATAAAGGTGGTGGTGGTAAATAAAAGAAAATTTGAATGTTAGTCAGTATGGTAGACTGTGATCTCAGCACATCGCAACTAGTGGTGGACTTGGGCATTTTGTAGTTATGAAGGCAAGGACAGATTTCAAATCAAATGGAATGGAGGTAGTATAGAATCTGAAGAGGGCTTGAAGGCAGCATGGGGAAAGCATATGAGCCTTTGCTTCCAGCACCTGACAGCTGACCACCTGAAGGTGACATTGTGATTTTACTGGAGTCAGGGTTTGTCTCTTAGTGAATGAGGCATGATCAAAGGTCCTGAATTGGGAAGAAACAGTTTATTCTTGATACCACAGGGAAAGGGATCCTAGTGTTGGGAACAGATAAGAGTACCTTTTAGAAAAATGAAATTTGTAGCAGCACTTTGAATGGTATCATTATGGTCAGAGGAAAGGATATTCTGTTACAGGAATGAAAGAGTCTTTATAAGATTCTGTTGTTTGGCTAAGTTTAAAAATTGGTATCTTGGGAATATTTTACAGAAATAAGTGGTTTGCCTCTGTCAGAATAATGCTGTTTTTATGGACTCAGCCTTGAAGCTGTGGCTGTCATTGTGGGCTGCAAATCTGCTTGACTGGAACAGGTAAAAGAGAGTTGGGTTTAAGAAGTATTTGAAAAAGAACACCTCTGCCCATACCTTTTGCCGAAGAAAATTAGGATCTTCCCGGAAATGACTCATTAGGTGGGTCTCTTCAGAGCTGATTGTTTATCAGGTCTCAGCACAATAGTGGGAATTTTACGGCTGGAGGGGCAGCTCTTCAGACAAGGCATAAAGTCCAAAGTCCCTAGATCTAGATTACCTGAATATTCCTTATCTTCAGAGGTACACAATGCTTTTTTCTCCTAGGCTGCAGTGTGTTATGTGTTGTTTGTGTGTACATTCATTAAGGTATTAGGGAACTGAAAAGTGCTGTTGAAATATGGTCTGTCACAGCATAAAAGAAGACTTGGCTTAGGGAGCTGTTGAGAAGTATAGCTGATGCATTTTGAATTAATAAACATCTTCCTTCAGATGGGAACTTTTCAGTTATCTTGGGGTGGAGGTTGCACAGCTGTTGAAAGCTGTTGAGCTTGTTAAAGATCCGTTTTTAAATATGGTGTATCTTTGTTGTTGTGCTCTTGGCTTCAAACATACTAAAAAACCTTTAGAGCTGATCTGCCAGTTGAGATGGCAATCTGCTGAAACATTTGAGCAATCCAAAGTGGTTGTAGAAGCATATCTTGTGCAGCGAAATTGCTTCTGTGACAACTTGCCAAATTTAAGGTATGAGGAAGATTCAAGCCGAGTGGCAGTGGGAGGGGAGGAGATGGTAAGTAAGAGACTTGCTGGAAGCTGCCTATCTGTGTCAAAGGGTCTCCTGTTTGCAGTTCTAGACAGGCACTGCTGACTCACAGCTGAACTAACTCCTTATGCGGAGAGCTTCTAACAGATTAACTCTTTGCTTAACTTTTTTGCTAAACAGACTTTGCTTATCTGTAGAGATCTGTAAGAAAGTATTACATGGGTTTGTTTTGAATTCGTTACTTCAGGCTGTGGTTATGGAACATAAACTATTAGCTGAGTTAAAATAGAAGTTTCTTTGGCTTGTGAAGCATCATGGAATTATGTATCCCATGGGAGAACTGGGAGTGCAGTGCTGTACACACACATGCTGCCATATGCCCTAGGACACTGGATTCCTTTTTTCAGTTTTTTTCCTTCTCTTAGAACTGAAGAGGAGCAAAAGACAGTTTCTGAGGGTTTTCTTGTTGGTTTTGGTTTGTTTCAAACCCAGGCTCCTTTTCATATTCTCCTGTATCACATCTACATATCCTCCTTGTACCTAGAAGGATAGGTACACCTAGATAGATATATGGGTGTAAAGAGCTTGAACAGCTTGACTGAATAGTTGTTATTAAGTTACACTAAGTTGAAATGCGATAAAAGTTACTAAGGATATGGTGTTCCAATATGAAACACTGGAACATAACAGATAGGAAACAATTTTTTGTTACTTTGGTGAAAGAAACCTTATGTGGTAAGGTGTTAGTAAACTATTTTGACACAATTATTAGGTTCTATATAGGCATAAAGCTTAACAGAACATTTAAGGTGTATTTATTTAATTTGTGCTTCACGGTGAATTCTCTACTCAAAATTACCATTACTTCCCATTTTCTACCCATGTTCATCAAGACTTCAACTTTCTTTAACTATGAGAGGTTGCCTGTGACTAACTCATTTGTTGCTACACTAGCCAAAAAAAAAAGTTATTACAAAGTCATCTAAAGCTCTTCAGTATATCTTGATTTTTCTCAGTCATCTGTAGTAAGATGCTAAAATTACTTTTCCCAAGCCTTAGGGCAGGGCTAAAGCAAGTTCCTCTTGAATGTGGTTATAAAAAAGAAAAAACAAGCGATGAATCTTATGCAGTTTGATATTTTTCTAAAAGAAAATGTCCTTCCATGTAAGTTTCATTTGAAATCATGGTAGTTGCTCCACTAGCTTATTGACCGTTTACTCTTGACCCATTTCCCCCAGATGAATTCATAGTTATCTTTGTCCAGAGGTCATGAAAATCATTGTGTTAGAACCCTGGAACAGTCCTGGTTTTCCCTTACTGTAGGCTTTTTCAAGATGAGGTAACATTCTTTTGAGTACATTGTTGTGTTTGATGATTACAGGTTCGAATAAAACTTGTACCAGCTTGCCAGTGTGTGGGGTTTACTTGGTCTGGGAGGCTTGCCTTCTGCAAAGTACCATATGTGTTGGGGGAAGAGAGACTGGTTGGAATGTGTGGAATTTCAGTATGACTCCTCGTGTAACAGGCATATGCTTTAGGTATCAGAAGGTGCTCCTGTTAGTGCTGAACAAAGCATGGCATAAGTAGTTGGTCCATAAGCTGCTGGTGATTATACTCACTTACAAATTGCAGACCTGAACTTTCTAAGTGGTTCTGAAGAGCTAATTTAGTGCCTATGTTCCTATGCCCATTTGCTGGTACAATACAAGAGTATTAGGGCACCTTGTTTTGTTTTAAATAATTGTGTAGTTGATTACTCCTGTAATTCTTTCATTAGGCTCTACCTTCTGATCTCCCTCCCCTTCTTTCCCATCCCCATCCTGAATTGTCATTGCATTGAGTGTAGTCAGATTCAAATATTTCAAATACAGCTTATTACAGGGCTCTTGCAGATTTTATGGGTGTCTCCTTGCTGCTGGGACTTCAAAAACATTAATCATGTGTTCTTAAAGTCATCTCATAAACTGTCCTTTTAAAAAGTGAATAATGTGACTTGTGGACTCATTTGAGAAGTTAGGTGTGTTTACTTAGGAACAGGGAAGGTATTTTTTTCCTGAGAAAGGGTTTTAAAGAGACAAGATTATTCTGAAACTATTTTCTCAGTGTGATGGGGTGTTTTGGTTTTTTTTCCTGTCTAGTATATATCTGCCGTCTGGAATAGTGTGACTCAAAGTTACATTTAATTACCAAGTGGTGCTTACTGCCTCATCCAGAACTTAGATCTGAAGAAGATTAAGTCTGTATTGTAACAAAAGGAGAAAGACAGGAAATGTATAGCTTTCTGATCTGTCCTTCACACACATTCCAATGGGGCTTGCTGTTTTCTCTTCTGTGAGAGTACGGGGAATGGTTCTTAGAATAAAAACAACCAGTCTGTCTTGGACAGATTCGTGTTAAGAGACTTTGTGTCCCAGGAGACTATAAATTTAGCATGCTGTCTGAAACTTTCTGATAGTGCTATGAGATTTGGAGCATGATAGAAATGACTGGCCTGTTCCTAATGGGAGCTACTAAACAGCTAAGAAGTGGTAATCTCCTTGAAATATTTAAACCAAACTCTTAAATAGTGATAGGGGAATAGTTGAGCTGGAATGAATAATGCCAAAGGCAGCTTTAATGTGGTGGCTTAAAAAAGTTAGCTCTCGACACAGTTTTTGTTTGTCCCGATCAAGTTAACAAGACTAATGCCCTTCTCTAATCCTGGTTCGTGATTTTCCCCTCCCTTCTGTTTTCCAGTTTCTCTCTTCTTTCAGTTTGCCTGTGAGGTTTCAAGGTTCAGGGCTGATGGATCAACGTTAGACATACAATTTAAAAGCTGTTTAGAAACCATTACTTTTTCATGAATTTAAACTGCTTACTAAACAAGTCAGCCCAGATCTGAGCAGCAGTTTTGTCTGTGTAAGGACTTCTGTTGCTGGTTTTGCTGTTTTAAGTATTAAGGGCAGTAATGGGGAAAGGAAGCCTGGCTTTTTAAAGGAAGAATGCCAATCTGCAGGATTCTCAATCAGTTCTACTTAAACAGAGTGTGGCTGCTTCATGCAAGAAAGATTGCACTATTTCACAATAGTCAATTGCTGCTTGTACTTCACAGACTGAATCCTAGCTTTGGGTTGTGTGCTGCTGCTGTAACATGTGGCTTTCCTCATGAAAATGTCAGGTTTTCTGTAATTCATGTATATTGGGACACTATCAGCCACTTCTGCAGCTGTAACTCTCCCCCTGCCACGTTCAAGACATTGCCACAAGGTATAATTAAGGAGAATGTGTCTGAAGACATGGTAGTGCAATCTTCATCTTCCTTGCTAGTCAAATAAGCAATGTCCTTGGTTAATTCTTTAAATTTGTCTCTGTTCATGGTCACTGACAGTGCACACGTACATACTTCAGGGAGTTAAGTGATTTTCCTGGACACGGTAGGAAAGATTTCCTTTCCACTTTGCTCATACTGCTTCCTCTTCTGTTTGCATGTGTCACCACAAAACTAAGTGTACATTCTGCTGGAAGTTAAGTTTCCTTTGTTTATGATGAATATGGGTATTTGGGGTAGGTGTTCAAGTGACTTATTTCTGTCACTACTGTCTCTAAATTCTCAGGATACAGTGCACTTCTGCAGTTCCTTCTCATAAGGCTTGCATAGCAAGAATGAACATTAAGGCCTGCAATTTTTGCCTAGTCTGGCTGCAAATAGGCAATGTTTGGGTATGAGAGAAGCCCAAATGAGCTGATTCCTGTCCTTTTACAACACACTACTGATTTAAGGAGTGTGGAAATCAGATAAATACTACAATATCATCACCGTGAGGGATTTTCCTGCATTGTTTGAAACTGCTAAATGAGTTTTTGCTACCTTCTTTAAAGGCCCGGGTGCATGTATGTGGAGGAAAGGGATTAAAACCTGCTATGCTCTTCACTTGTTGGGGAGGTCGTGTCTGAGTGCTGGAGAAGTCCTGAAGTTATTTAAGATGGGAGAGGTCAGAAAACAGTGCTTAAGCAGTTTTGCACACTCAGTTACTCACTTTTATGAATACTGTCGTGGCAGGAGAGGGATTCTGACTTGCTGCAAAGGGATTTCAAATCTAAAATTGGTCTGTATCTTAAATGCACAGCTCAATATATTTTTGGTCTTGGTGCAAATATATGCAGCTACTTACTTAGATGACCTAATGAGAAATGGTGATGAGCCTTGTGGAAAGATGGGGAATAAGGGAAAGCTGCTCTGGGGACAGAAGCCTTGAAATTAGTTTGTTAAGATAATTAAATTGTCTATTGGGCAAATTACTTGAGACTCTTTAGAGACCAAAATTGAATTTCCTTTCTGTTGGGAGCTAGAATCATCGGGTGAGGAAACACTTAATTCTATTTTTATCTTTTACTCAAGACATATTTGACTATAAAAGTTTTGTCCACTATCCCACACAATTTGAAGCTAATCATCTGCATGTGGGCAGCATCTCTTAAATTTTTTTTGACCTCTGGACTGGTTGGATGAAGGGTGTGATCCACAATGGCACAATGGGAAAAGTCTGAATGAGAGAGGGAGTTCTTTTGGTTGTTTTTAAGAAACAGCCGCTACCATCTGCTAGAGTAGCTCATCTTTAGTGACCAGCAAGGGGAGTCGGTTAGGGGTGTAGTTAAATTATTAAGAAAACGGGCTGGTAAAGACTGAAGAGGAGTGGCTGATCTATCAGCAGGATGTATGTGCTTTTGGCCATGTTGTTTCAAAGCCGAGGATGTCTGCGTGTTTATGTTAACACTGGGTCTCCTTGTCCTTGGAATGAAATTGCCTCATCAGCAGAGCCCCTTAGGGCTTTGCAAGTCTATCCAAGACGTCATCCTTCTCTTATAAAAGGGGAAAAAACTGCGAGTTCCAGTGTCTCTGACCCTTTCTTCCCCCCTCCCTTTTACTTACAGAGCACCAAGGGGCGGACCTTACTTCTGCAAACTACACATCTTGTGTTCCCCTTTGAGTATTCATTTTTCTCCTAGCAGTAATTTGATTCTGGGCTGTTCCAACTTGCCTGTAGTGAATAAGCAGAGAACTGCATGTTGAAAGTCTTGAGTTTTCTTACTAGGCACAGTTTTTATCATACAAGAATGAGAATTTTTTGCAAGTTTTGAATGAGATGAGAGCTGTCAGGTCCTCTTAAATGTATTTTTTTTGACATATCTATGTCAATCTGTATAAAGAGAGGTCTTAAGGGCTTGTAACTATTGAGAAAAGGATCAACATGACTCTGCCGGAACCAGAAATGCAGATGACAACACTCCAATCAGGTATCACCCCAAACATATCCCATGGGTAAATTCTGCTACTGAATGAATCATAGTTGCTGAACTATATAGGAAGTGCCAGGAGGCTATGTGGCTTTGAGTAAAGACAAGCTAGAGAGCTGTTGTGACTTCATGTACGAGTTGCAGATGGATACTTGTTGGATGTTAAATACTGTTCACTTTATAGCCAGAGATAAAATTACCTTTCTCTTCTTTATTTGCTGGTCTCCAGTGTTAAATTTAAGTGACTTAGGAAGATTAGAAAATCCCAGTCAAAACTAGAACTGTTTCTAAAGAGATTTCCTCCATTTAGCTTTTGACTGATTTATGTGGGTTTACTGTTAATTACTTTCTGCTGGAACATATTCTAGATACTTGGACAGATTGTTAGGTTGCATATTTTTGGGAAAAACACATCTTTGGAACTTCCCAATACTTGTCTTAGATCTTGAAAGCTTTCCTTGAGAATGACAATGGTAATTTGTTTACATGATCTTGTAATAAATACTGTGGCCTTTTTGTGATGCTGTGCTTACCAGTTAGGTATGTGCAGAGTTGCATTTCTGACATGTAAGTCTTGCTAGAGTGAGAATTACCTGTCAGTGGCAGTATGCTGTACTTCTCTAGGGCATTTTTGTCTGAGGCTTAGAACATTGTGTAGTCATGAAACTTAACAAATTTATATAGCTATGAATGACCTTTGCTCTGTGGATGGGAGCAGAGACTGTAACCTTGGGAAGATATGACCACAAACTAGTAGTAGCCTAAGAGTTCAGATTTGCATTTGTGTACTCTTCATCTCTTGTGCAGCGTTGCCTGAAAAGCAGCACATAGGTAATGCCAAAAGTATCAAGACAGACTTCTTTCTGAAAGTTAAATGCTTTTTCTTTTCCTTAAGTAGGGACTTGGAAAGAGACAAATTAAACAATAACTTCATAGTTTAACATAGTTGTTTATTTGTCCGAAATTGCTGGGCTTTTTTTTCTGAATTTGTGGTGCTAATTTGCTTGACTTAATCTTATGTTTTGTAAAATACCTGTGAGGATTGTGCATGTCTATAAAGATCCTATATGACCTTTATTTTATTGTCCTGAATGCAATTGTGTTCTTTGTTGTTTACAGCACCAAAGTATGGTGGTTACTTTTTACCTCCTGTTGTAGATAGGAAAGAGAGGCCTACATCTTACCTGGAGTATGTAGTGTTTGTTTCAATTCAGAAGGTGTTTGGACACAATATATCATTCCTCTAGTTCTGGTCTTACAGCCTGTGAATTTTGGAGGTAGAATTTAGCAAGGTGGTTGGTATTGAGCAGGATCCATATGGCAGGATAGTATCTAATCTGTCTTTATTGTAAAGAAAGCTGTTAAGTAAAGGCCTGAAAGAGATGTTTATCTCAATGTGCCTTGTTTCTAATATGTTGTTTTAAATTGCCCACCCACCCACCCAAAGAAGAACCATGGAATTTGCATTTCAGGGGTTTTGTAACTGAATTTGTGCCTGACACTCTTGGGAAACTCACATAATAAATAAAGTAACACTTATTAAAATTAGGGAAACAGCCTTCATATTAGTATTACTTTTTTTCAAAACTTTATTTGTGGCTGTTTCTTGTTTCTTCTAAATTATGGGAACTCCTGAGGCTTGCATTTAATTCTTTGGGAGAGAGTTTCTCCCACTAAAGAGTACTTGTGTGAAGCTTTTGCTTAAGTCGGCTAACCCTAGTCCTAGATTATGTATCATAGAGTCATAGAATCAACCTGGTTGGAAAAGAGCTCAAAGATCACCGAGTCCAACCCTACTGTCGTTACTAGACCATGGCACTAAGTGCCACATCCAGTCTCAGCTTGAAAACCTCCAGGGATGGTGAATCCACCACCGCCCTGGGCAGCCCATTCCAATGCCTGATTACTCTCTCTGTAAAAAATCTCTTCCTAATATCCAACCTAAACCTCCCCTGGCAGAGCTTGAGTCTGTGCCCTCTTGTTGTCCTGCTGGTTGCCTGGGAGAAGAGACCAACCCCCACCTGACTCCAACCTCCTTTCAGGGAGTTGTAGAGGGTGATAAGGTCTCCCCTGAGCCTCCTCTTCTCCAGGCTGAACAATCCCAGCTCCCTCAGCCTCTCCTCATAGCACTTGTAGTGGTGTTCTGTAATGTTGAGGCAATTTCCTGGCAAGCTTAGCTTACCTAATGAGGGATACAGATTTATAGCACCTCTTCCATCAGTGGCTGCTCTTTCTTCTCCTGGATCAAGCACTTCTGGGAAAATATGAAACAAAAAGCGGACAAATGTTTGTGTAAATGGGTTTGTAAGACTGGTAGGAAAATTAATTGTGACAACAGGATGGGAACCATGTGCATAGTAAGTTTTAAAGATCAGTCTTGAATAATGGAAGTATATTACGAGCTTCTAGATAAGGAAAGTGGCTATTTTATTTCAAGACCAAATTGTTGAGTTGTAGTATTTAGAGACTTCAGATGCTGTTTGTGGCTACTGTTTTTTGGCTTAGTGAGTTAATTGTCTGTTGGGCAAATTACTTGAGACTTTTAGAGACTGAAATTGAATCTCCTTTCTGTTGAGAGCTAGAATAAGGAAATGAGAAAAATTACTTGACTGAGAAAGGCTTAACTTCTCAAACCTTCTTGGACCTGATGTTCATCTCCAGAAGCCCTGCCAGAAAGGTGGAAGCTGGAAACAGTTATCTCAGTCAACTCCTGCAAGTTTTTGAACAGCCATTGAAGAAATCAGAGAATCATGGCCTGAACTGGGTAAATAAATTATCCTGGTAGACTCTACACAGCTTGCACTCCACAGACCAAATGTTCTTAAAACCTGCAGGTCATGCAGCTGTGCTTATTTAATGCTTGGGTATTAATGGGAGTCCACTTTAGAAGTAACGTATCTGAAGCCATAGTTGACCTACGGCAGAGTGTTTGTATTCTGTGTTGGTGGCGTGTAAAAAGCAATACCTCTGATACTGAAAATGAGAAAGCGTTCTTAATAATTTGGAGAAAGAAGTGATGGGGAGATTACAAATTCAGTATTTTGGGAACAGAATAGCTTAAGTAAGGAAGGACTATTTCTTCAGAACAAAAGATATCTGAAGCAAGAACAATGTGACTAGGGAGATGCATATTGTATTACCCAGAAAAAAACCCTAAACTCACCTGTCAAACTGAAAAAAGGTGTAAAAAAGTCAATACAAGTGATGGCAGCTGAGGAAAGAAAAAGTAAAAGTGAAACACAAACTGAAAAGGCATTTCAAAAAGGTAGTAGACCCAGAAACGAAATCGCAAAAATAAGCGCAGAAACTTAACTGCTCTGTTTGACATCCTGTTGGACTACTGAACTTATTTGAAGAACTGTGGTGTTACTGATCCAGTCATTCACAAAGTTGTCATACACAGAGAGGCAAAGTGCTGGTTCATTTTCAAGAGTATAGTTTGGGAAACAGTCCTGTGCCAGTTTCTGTGTTTTCATTCTGTTGAAGGTGAAGCTGATGTGCAGACCTGTACCAAGGTCTTCGCACTGGGAGCTCCATCATTAGTGTTTTTTCTCCAAGAGTCACTTGGTCTTTTTTGCTGCCTTCACTCTCTCAGCATCTGACATTTGTTAATTCATAAAGCTTTCTGTGTCCTTCCCATTATCCACTTCAACCCAATCTCCCATGTAGTCTCTTTTTTTTGTTCCCCTGAAGCTGTTTTGTTATTCATGTCACTATCTAATTATCCCATATAGAGATCTTGCAAATTCTTCTGCTCTTGGTCACTCTTTGATCAAGATAATATGGACTGAATAGTTTTTGATGTGACCTGGCTTTGTAGCAGACTGTTTGGCCACTGAAAGAATGAGTCATGAATATTATGTTCTTTCTTTTGTTTTCCTTTTATTTCAAATGAAGAGGCAAGAGTGCTAGAAAAATACTTTATTTCCACAAGCTACAATTCAGTAACACTTAAAAATGTTTCTGAGCAGCCATAGAATTTAGGGGTTGGAATGGACCCCACAGATCATCTAGTCCCAACCCCCTGCCATGGGCAGAGACGTCTCCTCACTAGATCAGTTTGCTCAAGGCTTCATCCACCCTGGCCTTGAACACTGCCAGGGTCGGGGAAGCCGTAACCTCCCTGGGCAACCTGGGACAGTGTATC